>NC_041387.1:334789074-334806921 GCF_002162155.2 Triticum dicoccoides | reverse complement strand
GTGCTGCGCCCGCCTCCCCAGGCGCCTCTACTCGCAGCTCCACCGGCGTCCGTCATCGCTGCCCCTGGCCGCGCCCCTGCTCCCCAGCGCGCCCTGGCTTTGCTGGCCCACGCGCCCGCGGCCTCCCTCTCGCTCGTGGCGTTGCGCTCCCCCAGCGCTCTCGCGCACGCGCGCAGCCTTCCGCCGGTGCCGCGCCGGCGTTCCCCCCCCCCCTCGCCGTGGCGCCGCCTGGTTGCATCCTGTTCGGGCGCCCGCACCCGCATAGCCCAGCGCCCGCGCCCGTTGACCCGCTAAGGCCTGTGGGCCTATGACACGGGGGCCCCACGGCCCCAAAACGTTAAAAAAAAGAATATCAAAATAAATAAATAATAATAATAATAAAATTAATTAATTAATTAATTAATTAAGGAATTAATTAAGTTAATTAATTATAATTAGGTTAACCTAATCACTAATTAACCTAATTAACTGTTAGTTAACTAAAACAGTGTATGACATGCGGGACCCACACGTCAGATTGACCCAGTCAACTCCCTGTTGACTGCTGACGTCATGCTGACGTCATGATGACGTCGGCATGCACTATTCTGGATAATGTTAGAATTAAATAGTTAAATAAATTCTAAAAATTAATAAAATCTTTAGAAAACCATATCTTTTAATCCGTAACTCGGATTAAAATATTTTCAACATGAAAGTTGCTCAGAACGACGAGACGAATCCGGATACGCAGTCCGTTCGTCCGCCACACACCCCTAACCTATCGAACTCGCAACTTTCCCCCTCCGGCTCCTCTGCCCGGAAACACGAAACATCGGGGATATTTTCCCGGATGTTTCCCCCCTTAACCGGTATCACCTACTACCGCGTTAGGGCACACCGAACACCGCGTATTGCCTTGTTATATTTTGTGATGCTTTGTTTGCTCTGTATTCATTATTTCTTCCCCCTCTTCTCTCCGGTAGACTACGAGACTGACGCTGCTGCTGACCAGTTCGACTACGGAGTTGACGACCCCTCTCTCTTGCCAGAGCAACCAGGCAAGCCCCCCCTTTGATCACCAGATATCGCCTACTCTTCTCTATACTGCTTGCATTAGAGTAGTGTAGCATGTTACTGCTTTCCGTTAATCCTATTCTGATGCATAGCATGTCATTGCTGCTACAGTCATTGATACCTTACCCGCAATCCTAAATGCTTAGTATAGGATGCTAGTGTTCCATCAGTGGCCCTACACTCTTGTCCGTCTGCCATGCTATACTACTGGGCTGTGATCACTTCGGGAGGTGATCACGGGCATATACTATATACTTTACACTGTTACATTACCTGTGATACTGTTCGGAGTTGGGGGCTGAAGGGGCAGGTGGCTCCATCCCGGTAGAGGTGGGCCTGGGTTCCCGACGGCCCCTGACTGTTACTTGGTGGCGGAGCGACAGGGCAGGTTGAGACCACCTAGGAGACAGGTGGGCCTGGCCTTGTTCGGCATTCGCGGATACTTAACACGCTTAACGAGATCTTGGTATTTGATCTGAGTCTGGCTACTGGCCTATACGCACTAACCATCTACGCGGGAGTAGTTATGGGTATCCCGGCGCCGTGGTATCAGCCGAAGCCTTCTTGACGTCAGCGACTGAGTGGCGCGCGCCGGGTTGGACTGCGTTAACGCAACTTCCTTTGTAATGGAGGTTGCTAGGTCTGCTCACCGGCCACGTACGCAACGTGCAGGTGTGCAGTGGGCGATGGGCCCAGACCCCTGCGCGCATAGGATTTAGACCGGCGTGCTGACCTCTCTGTTGTGCCTAGGTGGGGCTGCGACGTGTTGATCTTCCGAGGCCGGGCATGACCCAGGAAAGTGTGTCCGGCCAAATGGGATCGAGCGTGTTGGGTTATGTGGTGCACCACTGCAGGGAAGTTAATCTATTCGAATAGCCGTGATCTTCGGTAACAGGACGACTTGGAGTTGTACCTTGACCTTATGACAACTAGAACCGGATACTTAATAAAACACACCCTTCCAAGTGCCAGATACAACCGGTGGTCGCTCTCCCTCAGGGATATGAGGAGGGGATCGCCGGGTAGGATTATGCTATGCGATGCTACTGGAGATGCTACTTGGAGATGCTACTTGGACATGCTACTTGGAGGACTTCAATCTACTCTCTTCTACGTGCTGCGAGACGGAGGCTGCCAGAAGCGTAGTCTTCGATAGGACTAGCTATCCCCCTCTTATTCTGGCATTCTGCAGTTCAGTCCACCGATATGGCCTCCTTACACATATACCCATGCATATGTAGTGTAGTTCCTTGCTTGCGAGTACTTTGGATGAGTACTCACGGTTGCTTTCTCCCCCCTTTTTCCCCCTTTCCTTTCTTTCTGGTTGTCGCAACCAGATGCTGGAGTCCAGGAGCCAGACGCCACCGTCGACGACGACCCTTACTACACCGGAGGTGCCTGCTACTACGTGCAGCCCGCTGACGACGACCAGGAGTAGTTAGGAGGATCCCAGGCAGGAGGCCTGCGCCTCTTTCGATCTGTATCCCAGTTTGTGCTAGCCTTCTTAAGGCAAACTTGTTTAACTTATGTCTGTACTCAGATATTGTTGCTTCCGCTGATTCGTCTATGATCGAGCACTTGTATTCGAGCCCTCGAGGCCCCTGGCTTGTATTATGATGCTTGTATGACTTATTTATGTTTTAGAGTTGTGTTGTGATATCTTCCCGTGAGTCCCTGATCTTGACCGTACACATTTGCGTGCATGATTAGTGTACGATTGAATCGGGGGCGTCACAAAAATGGCCAGGATAAAGGGATCGTCTGGAGAGCTTGAGCTGGCTGGTGTGTAGGTGTGCTAGAGTAGGGGTACCCTAGTATCCCGAACTTGTGCACGAGCTGTTGCAGCGCCCCGCGGCAAGGCTTGCCGGGTGACCGCCAAGGTCCTCCGTGGTTCCTTTGGAGCCATTCAAGAACAAAGTATTCAAGCCAAGGAGACAAGGCCCCGGCAAGAGGAGCTTGCCGGGAAGGCCAACCAAGGCATCTCGAGGAACTTGCCGCGACGCGCCATACGTCCCGGCAAGGCCCGGTGAGCGACAAGCACCCAGGCGCGACAAGACAACGGCCGCAGCAAGGCGCTTGCCGCGGCAGGCGACCACTCTGTACCCATGCTCCAGCACATCCACCAACGTGTCGCCCTGGGGCCTTTCCAGGCGCGCGTGGCGAGAGGCTGTGTAGCCAGCGATGCGCGGTGGCATGTGACGCTGACAAGATTGCCATCGTGGCAAGCGGTGGCGTCCCTGACGGTCCTTTTTTGCACTGTTTGGGCGATGCAGACGGGCATTTAATTCCTTTGTCCCCTGCCGTCGGGGTTAGGTAGGATACACTGTACAGGTAGCTGTACCAACCGCAATTCCCTTTTTCCATTTTTACCCTTGTCTGCATTGCCACCTGTCGGTGACCCCTTTGTGCATATAAAAGGAGGCCCATGCGCAACATAGAGGGGGGTTCGAAGCCAGAAAACACTCACGTTCGGTCTCGTTAGCAGCTCGAGCATACTGTAGCACTCAGCGCTCCCGAGCAAGAACTCAATACAATCAGACAAGCAGCAGTAGGAGTATTATCTCTCCGGAGAGCTCCGAAGCTGGGTAAACTGCTCGTGTGCTTCGCCTCGATCCGCTCTTCATGCGATCTCCGCCCCCCGCCGAACCGAAAGGGGCCCGGTCCGCCGGTCCCCATAGGTGTTCGTGGATCAGCTTCCCCGACATCTTTGGCGCGCCAGGGAGGGGGCGTCGAGGTTGTGTGAACCTGATCCGACGTCCACACGAGCTAGATCTTCATATTCTTCATCGACATGCCACCGAAGAAGAAGACTTCGGCGGCAGCTGTTCCGTCCACATCGATCCCACCACCACCGGAGCAAACGAGTGGTGGGGTAGACGCCGACGGAAGAACGGACATAGACGAGGGAGCTCACGGCGCTGCCAGGTCCAAGGACAAGGCTGCGCAGACCTCGGCATCCGTACATGTACCGCGCCCATCTCAGGAGGCGCAGGACCGACAGCGTCATGGTTCTCGCAGTACCATACGTCTGTTGGGCCAAGATCGAGCTGGTGGATCTCAGGCTGCTCAAGACCAGCATGCACGCCAACATGCTGACACGAGCGAGACACGGTCGCCTGGACGGGATACTGCTCCTTCTAACATAGTTAGAAGTCCGAGCATATCCCGCTCCTCGCACCGTTCGCCACTGCCGCCCACCACTCCAGCAGAAGCTTTGGCGCGAGCTCAACTGCTCCTGGATTACCCTCCAACGGAAGACAAGATCGATGGATGGAGGGCCACTATTCAAAGTCTCATCGGCTTCGCCAACGGCGACACTCCGCGGCAGCCGAATACATCGCGGCCGCAGCAGGACTGCCAGGCACAAGCCAGTGGCGACAAAACCGGTGGAGGTGCAGCCACCATGCACTCTCCACCCCGAAGGCCAAGATCGCCGACTCGCCGGATCCACCTCGACAGCGACTCCACCGCATCATCGGATCCACGAGCTCGTCGCGATCACCGCCAAGTTCTTCACGAACGACAGCAAGAAGACGCTCGTACTCGCATCGAGCGCCGAAGAGAAGCGTGACGTCAATCAGACCAGCGCGCTGGGCCCTCTGTCGACGTGCATGCGCCAGGGGAACCAGACGACTTGCCGTACGCGGTAGGTTGCCCTGCGTTCACTCGTGAGCTACGGCAAGTCCAGTGGCCCAGCACGAAGAATTTCAAGCCAGACGTGCCAGAGAAGTACGACGGCAAGTCGCATCCGTCGGAGTTCCTCAGCATCTACACCATCGCTGTGCAAGCTGCCGGGGGACAAGACGACAAGATCCTTGCCAACTACTTCCTGCTGGTGCTCAAGCCCAATGTTAGATCCTGGCTCATGCACTTGCCGGACAACTCCATATCCTCCTGGGCAGATCTATGCCATCAGTTTGTCGGCGCCTTTACAGGCGGCCACAAGCCTCATGGCCAAGAGAGCGATCTTCATCTGCTTGCCCAGAAGGAAGGAGAGCCCCTGCACAAGTACATTCAGAGATTCAGCCGTGTGCAGCACAACATCCCAGATGTCCACCCTGCCGCGGTAATCAGCGCGTTCCATCAGAACATGCGAAACAGCAGGATGCGGGAGGAGATGGCGATGTGCAAGATCAGAGACGTCAGTGAGCTATATGCCCTGGCCCACAAGTGTGCACGTGCTGAGGAAGGGAGGAACCTCCCCGGAGAGAATATAGGAGCAAGAGGATCTGATAGTGAGGAGACCGCCCTGGCAAGGAAAAACCGGCGGCGGAACAACAGAAAGAAGAAAGGCAAAGAGGTGCTAGTCGTTGAGCAGTCCGGCAAGAAAGCCAAAGCTGGTAGCTCCGGCAAGGAGATTGCCGCGGGCACCAACCACCAGGCTGTGGCGGTCGCCGACAAGCAGGACAGCACCAACAAGCAGTACTGCAAGATCCACCGCACCAAGGGCCATGACCTCCAGAGCTGCAAGAAGGTCGAGCAGCTTGTTGAGCAGCAAAAGGCCGAATACGAGCGACGTGACAAAGAGAAAGCCCAGGAAGGTGCTGGAGGAGCCGGCAAGAAACGTCCCGGCCGAGGAGGACGCCGCGGCAAGGCCAAGCAGCGGCAAGGAGACAGACCTCCCCACGGCCGCGACAAGGATGAAGATGACGACGATGATGAAGATATGGATGATGACGAGACCGATGAGCAGGAGTTCCAGAAAGCCGCAGAGGTCCTGTGCGTTGACGGTGGTGCTTCTCTGCATACTTCACACCGCCAGCTCAAGCAGTGGGTGCGGGAAGTCAATGCAGCAGAACCACCCATCGAGTCACGCAAGCCTTTGAAATGGTCCAGCATGCCTATCATCTTTGATATTGAGGACCACCCTAATCGCATAACTGCGGTCGGGTGCTTGCCAATGTTGGTTTCACCAACTATCCGCAACCTCAAGGTCACTAAGATACTAGTTGACGGCGGGGCCGGCTTGAACCTGATCTCCTCCGCGGTACTCCAGAAACTCCAGATCCCTGATGGCGAGCTCGAAGAGACCGGCACATTCCAAGGAATCAATCTGGGAAGAAGCAAGCCGAAGGGAAAGATCACATTGCCGGTGACATTTGGCAGCAAGTTGAACTTCAGGACTGAGAGGGTCACTTTTGACGTTGCTGATTTTCCATTACCTTACAATGGGATACTAGGCCGTCCAGCACTCGCCAAATTCATGGCAGCCTCTCATTATGCATACAACATACTGAAGATGCCAGGCCCGATAAGTGTCATCTCTGTCCCTGGCGACAAGAAGGATGCTCTTATCTGCGCCGACAAGATCTACCGGGAAGCAGCAGCCGCAACAGATCGCAAGTCACTTGCCGTTGAAGCTCCCGGGGCGAAGAAAAAGACCAAGTCCGACAAGAGTTCTGATGCCCACTCCGGCAAGCGCACCTCTTAAGAGTGTTGCGCTACCGTCAAGGACGCACAATCGAGCTCCACCGGCAAGTGTAAGAAGACAATGGCGGCTCCACCAGAGACCAATAAGGTGTCCGCCAAAGAGGATGGCACCGGTAGTACCTTCACCATCAGTGCCACTCTCGACCCTAAATAGGAAAGCGCGCTCGTTGCTTTCCTGCGGGCGAACGTCGACGTGTTCGCATGGCAACCGTCTGACATCCCCGGTGTTCCCAGAAAAGTAATCGAGCACCATCTTGTCGTCTGTCCTCATGCGCGGCCCGTCAAGCAGAAAGTCAGGAAACAGGCAGTGGAGCGCCAAGAATTCATTGCAGAAGAAATCAAGAAATTGGAAGCAGCAGGCCTTGTCAGGGGAGTGCTCCATCCTACGTGGTTGGCCAATCCTGTGGTCGTGCGTAAGGCAAACGGGAAATGGAGGCTTTGTATCGACTTTACGATGTCAATAAAGCTTGTCCCAAAGACCCATTTCCCTTGCCACGCATCGACCAGATTGTTGACTCCACGGCCGGATGTGACTTGCTTTCATTTCTTGATGCATACTCAGGATACCATCAGATCTTCATGGCAGAAGAGGATGAGGAGAAGACCGCATTCATCACCCTGTGTGGCACATACTGTTTCGTATGGATGCCCTTCGGTTTAAAGAATGCTGGTTCAACATTTGCAAGGGTAATCCATGACGCTTTTGAGCCCCAAATGCACAGAAATGTGGAAGCCTACATGGATGACATAGTGGTCAAGAGCAAGGACAAGGCAACTCTGATTCAAGATTTAGATGAAACCTTTGTGAATCTGCGCAAGATCAACCTCAAGCTTAACCCCGAGAAGTGTGTGTTTGGAGTCCCTTCCGGCAAGCTTCTCGGGTTCTTCGTGTCTCATCGGGGAATTGAAGCCAATCCCGACAAGATCAAGGCCATTGAGCAGATTGAAGCACCAAAGCGCGTCAAGGATGTACGAAGGCTTGCCGGTTGCGTATCTGCTCTCAGCAGGTTTATCTCTAGGTCTGCTGAGCGCGCCCTGCCATTTTTCAAAATATTGAAAAAGGCAGGTCCAATGAAATGGACTCCGGAAGCGGAGGCTGCACTGCAAGACTTAAAGAGATACATGTCCTCCACTGCAACACTTGTCGCACCTAAGCCACAAGAGAAGTTGCTGCTGTATATAGCGGCAACCAATCAAGTGGTTAGTGTTGCGTTAGTAGCAGAGAGGGAGGCAGATGATGAGCCAGCAACCACAGCAGATGCATCCAGCGACAAGCAAGGGGCTCACCGACAAGCTCTCGTCCTGACAAAGATAGATCTGCGCAGGAGCGTGACAAGATGCAGAAAAGAATGGTGCAGCGCCCAGTTTACTTTGTCAGTTCCCTTCTGCAGGGGGCTAGGTCAAGGTACTCTGGTGTGCAGAAATTGCTTTTCGGCCTTCTCATGGCCTCGAGAAAGCTGCGCCATTACTTCCAAGCACATGAGATCACAGTCGTCACTTGTTTTCCGCTGAAGAGGATACTGCAAAATCCAGAAGCAACAGGCTGGATTGTCGAGTGGGCACTGGAACTGTCAAGCTTTGGCCTCAAGTTTGAGAGCACTTCAACTATCCAAAGCAGAGCATTGGCAGAGTTCATAGCAGAATGGACGCCAACATAGGATGAAGAAATTCCAGAGACGAGCATCCCCGTCAACGAAGCAAGCAAAGAGTGGCTGATGTACTTTGATGGTGCCTTCTCGCTGCAAGGCGTCGGTGCGGGCGTGCTACTTGTTGCACCCGCCGGAGAGCACCTCAAGTACGTAGTCCAGATGCACTTTCCCAAGGAGCAAGCAATGAACAATACCGCAGAGTATGAAGGTTTGCTTGCCGGTCTGAGGATCGCAGCAGACCTTGGGATCAAGAAACTCATTGTCAGGGGTGACGCACAGCTTGTCGTCTGCCAAGTGAACAAGAATTATCAGAGTCCGTTGATGGAAGCTTACGTTGATGAGGTGAGAAAGCTAGAAGAGCACTTTGACGGCCCACAGATGGAACATGTTCCAAAAGCTCAGAATGACATTGCTGATAGCCTGTCAAAGTGCGCCGCACTTAAGTTACCTGTGGAACCAGGAATGTTTGTACTCAAGCTGACTCAACCATCTGTAATGCCATCAATTAGACAGAGCAAGAAGAGGAAGTTGATTTCTGATGACTGTTTTCCGGCAGAGCTCCCCGAAGCCGCTGCCAAGAAGGTCCTCAGGATCAACACCAAAGGTGCTAAGGAGCAGTCTGCTCTGGCAAGCCTTAGGGTTTGTTCCGTTGAAGCAGACGCTCCCGACAAGTTTTGCTCCGGCAAGCTTGCCGGGGAACATCAAGCTCCGGCTGAGCCGCAGGTTCTTGCCGTTGAAGCGGATGTTCCCGCAGCAGCAGATGTGCCTTTAGTCCTTGTTGTCGAGCCGCAAGCTCCAGCATGGGCACAGCAGATTGTCCGTTTCCTTCAGACAGGAGAACTTCCTGAAGAGCAAGAAGAAGCGGAAAGAGTAGCCCGGCAGTCAAGTATGTACCAGTTTGTCGACAACACACTGTACAGAAGAAGACTCAACGGCGTGAAATTGAAGTGTATTCACCGGGAAGACGGACAAAAGCTGTTGGCAGAAATACATGGAGGCATATGTGGTCACCACATTGGCGCAAGAGCACTTGCCGGCAAAGCGTTCCGGCAAGGTTTCTTTTGGCCGACAGCCCTCCAGGATGCAACTGCACAAGTAACCAAGTGTGAAGCGTGCCAGTTCCATTCCAAGCAGATACACCAGCCAGCTCAAGCTCTCCAGACGATCCCTTTATCCTGGCCATTTTCGGTGTGGGGGCTCGACATCCTTGGCCCCTTTCCCTGAGATGTCGGGGGCTTTGAGTACTTGTACGTTGCAATCGACAAGTTCACAAAGTGGCCGGAAGTGGAACCAGTGAGGAAGGTGACAGCACAGTCAGCAGTCAACTTCTTCAGGTCGATTGTTTGCCGTTTCGGGATCCCTAACAGGATCATCACCGACAACGGCACGCAATTCACAAGCCGCACCTTCATGCAGTACGTCCAAGATCTTGGCGCCAAGGTCTGCTTCGCTTTTGTTGCTCATCCGAGAAGCAACGGTCAAGCGGAGAGGGCGAATGCTGAAGTGCTGCGCGGGCTCAAGACTAGGACTTTTGACAGGCTGCACAAGTGCGGAAAGAACTGGATCGAGGAGCTGCCGGTGGTTCTTTGGTCGATCAGGACGACGCCAAATTGAGCCACTGGCCAGACACCTTTCGCTCTAGTCTATGGAGCAGAGGCAGTTCTCCCCACGGAACTCGTATACGGGTCACCTCGAGTGCTCGCTTATGATGAGCTTGAGCAAGAGCAGTTGCGACAAGATGACGCGCTGCTCCTTGAGGAGGACCGTCTTCAGGCTGCTGCATGAGCTTCTCGATACCAGCAAGCTTTGCGCCGCTACCATAGCCGCAAAGTTAATGCCAGAAGTTTTGAGGAAGGCGACCTTGTTCTTTGGCGCGTTCAGTCCGCCGAGAATTCCAACAAGTTGACGCCGAAGTGGGAAGGCCCTTACTGGGTGAAACGAGTCACTAGGCCTGGCGATGTCCGCCTTGAGACCGAAGATGGCACTTCGGTGAGCAACTCCTGGAACATTGAGCATCTTCGTAAGTTTTACCCGTGAGGCGCGGTTGCCGGAACCTATTCCGGCAACCACCTTTTGTACAAGTCTTGCCGATGTTGCATGTAATCCTTTGTACAAAGCCGGATGCAGACCCCGTGCATAAGTAAAGCTCATGTGCTCCGCACATCTTGTCAATTTCGTTGCTTTCTATTCTTTGCATGCGTTATTTGACACTTTGTGCAGCACCTACCCCCGGTAAGCGATAACGAGCCGTAAGGCTCCATATCTTTATTTTCTCTTCTTTCTCTTTCTCAAAGGAAGGAAGGTTCCCTCGCCCACAAGTTTGCCGGGGGGAGAGGAGAAGATAATGGTGTGGACCAGGCATCGTTCAAGGAAGTTTCGCCTTGCCGGAAAGGAAGCAAACGACAGAAAAGCTAAGTTGCCAAAGTTTGAGCAATCAGTTTTAAATTTTTAAGTTATCTTCCTTGAACGACCGCACTTTGTATGGAAAACCTGTGCGCGGAGGAACCAACTCGAAGCTAGTTGCGCCCTTACTTTGTTTCAAGTCCGCTCAACAATTTAAGTGAGTTGCGACCAGTTGCGACAAGGATTCTTGCCGGTAGCGGCACCGCCAGCAGGCTGCTGACGTCCCGCACTCAGCGCTCGCGGCTAAGGTGTCTGCACTGACAAGTTCCCTAAAAGCATGGGGAAAAAACATACAAAGGAAGGAATCAAGTAAAGGAGATAACATAGCAATCTCTACCCAAAATAGAGTCATATTACAAGATAACTTGTCGCAGCTCTAACAGATTGTTCTCGTGACATGACCAGCAGCAACAAGGAAAAAGAGAAAACGGGCGGCCTAGTATACGCGATCGCCCTCAACCCTCTTGATCTCGCTCACCTTGTCCACAATGGGTGCGACAAGAGCCTTGAGCGCTTCCAGATCAGCATCCGGCGGCAAGGGCCTGAGGACGTTGGTGAGGTTGAGACCTGGGTTGCGGAAGGCCACCTTCACTAGCACCTTTTGAAGAACCCCCACGCAGATCTTGCGCGACTCGTCGGCCGGCTGCTTTGGGATCTTCTCCCGGAGTCGCTGGAGGGTCGTCGCCACGCCTTTGAAAAACAAGCTGAGCTTGGCGCTAGGTTGGAGGTGCTCATCGGAGGAGTACCCGAGATCCTCCATCCCCAGCTGCGCCAGCTCCCCGTCGATGGCTGTGGCAACATTCACCAGACCCTCGGTCCAGTGCTCCACAGTCTCTCTAAAAGTATCCTGGGCGGCAGCAGCACTCGCCAGCAGCGCCTCGTCAGCCTTGATCTTCTCCGACAAGGCCACCTCCCGCTCCCTGGCGCCGTCCAGCGTCTGAGTCAAAGTAGCCAGCTTCAACTCGAGATCTGCATTGGAATCCTTGGCGGCGCTGAGCTCCTTGCTCCTCTCAGCGAGAAGACCCTGCAGCTCACCATGAGTGGCAGCGTCCTTCTCGCGCTCACGCTTGAGCGCGGCAAGCTCCTCACCACTCGCCCTGAGATCGGCTTCCATCTGTGCCACCTTCGTCTCCAGCTCCTTCTTGGCGGCCTCGGCAGCTGCGGCAGCATCCCTTGCCTCTTGAGAGCCCCGCCAATTGCTTGCTCGCGCGTGGCAAGCTCCTGCTCATGGCTGTCAAGGTTCACCTTCCGCTGCGCCAACTCACCTTCCTGCGCAGACAGCTTCTCGGCAGCGAGCCGTTGCTTCTCTTCAACTTCAGCTTTCTCGAGGAGGAAGGCTTTCCGCTCCTCGAGCAGTTGCTCCCGCTCCTCCGCCAGAGACCGGAGGGCTTCCTGCCTGAGACCCCAGAGCTCCTCCACGCGCTTCTCGATGTCCACTCCCGCCTTCGCGACAAGTGCTTCTCGGGATGCCAGCTTGGCTTGTCGGGCGCGGTAGAGCGACAGGAGCTTCCACAGCAGCCGCTCCTCCTCAGGCTCGTTGCTGCTGCTGCTTGGCGCGTCGACCAACGTCAGCCCAGCGGAGGCGAGCACCTCTCCATCCAGAATCTCTCCTTCGACCGGCGCCCTGGAGCTTGACGCCCAGGGGAGCTTGATGAAGATGCCATCGCCGGCCTTCAAGTAGGCGCTGGGCTGGGGCTCTTCGGAGCCTGGCTCTGCAACAGCGGCGGAGGGATCGGCGGTCGGTGCAGCGCCTGGCGCTCCTGCGGCCTCGGGGCCGTCAGTGCGATCGCTGGATCCCTCGCCAGCTTCTGCAGCGGCAGCTTTGGCGGCCTCTTCACCGGCGGGATCATCAGCGCCGGCCTCTCCTTTGGTGGCAACGGCGGCGTCGGTGTTGCTGCGCGCATTCTCCTTGCCGGCGACCTCGGTTTCCATTGGCTCCGCGGCAGATGGATCTGACGAACGGAAAGGGGAGAAGAGTCAAGCAATTATCCAAAAAGAAAATCAGAAGAAGAAGAACCCAAGGGAAGTTCTCAAGCAAAAGGATTACATGTGCTAGGATCTGCGGTCGTGGTCTCAATCACCGGAGGATCGCTGGTGCTGTCCCTTGCCAGAGAACTGTCCCTTGCCAGAGAATTCTCCCTTGCCGGAGAATGCTCCCTTGCCGGGGAAGCCTCCCTTGGCGGTGTAGTCGAAGCAGAGGGCACTTCAGGAGCGGCCTCCGGGCACTCCTGGTGAGGCTGCTCTGCTCCTGCACAAACCAGCAATCAAATATCAGCAAAGAAAGAGCACTCATGAGCGCCTGTCAGCAAGAAGCAAACTATACTTACGCTGGGGGCTGCGCTGGGGGCTGCTTGGGGGAATAGTTGCCGGCTCCGGCAAGGTGGTCTCGGACATGTCCCCTGCCGTCGCAATGGGATCATCCTCGTTGACAATCACTGGGACCTTGGCTCTCTTCGCCGCTCTCTGGGCCAGCGTCCTGAAAAGGAATAGGTTCAGAGTAAAGCAAATCAGATACAAGACAAAGCAACAAAATTGAAGAGTTACAAGAACAGCAAGGAATCTTACTCTTCTTCTTCCTCGTCGGAGCTGAGCGCGGAGAGATCGAAGTCCGGCTCGCCTCCGGTGCAATGAGGCGGAGGAGTAGGTTCCCTTGCCCGCTTGGCAGGGGCAGCAGCGGTGGACCGGGAAGACCCCGCCCCAGTTGTCGCAGCGGCGTAAGGCGCTCCCGCGGCAATAGTGCTCGCCGCGGTAGAGCATGTCACGCGGCACGGCGGCTGTTGACTCATCTGCCGCCCCGCTACGTCCCCGGCCTTGCGGAGACGCCTTCTTGGTGGAGCTGGGGGCTCCGCTTGCGGCGAGCTGGCTGAAGGTTGGGAGGAGGAGGAGCCGATCCTCAACGAGTCGCTCGCGTCCTCGGCGGGCTCGCTCGACTCCGCTTCAGGCCCAGCAAGCTCTTCCTCGCCGGCGAACTCCTCTCGCTCGACAAGGCTTGCCGCCTCTGCTGCCTCTGCCTCCTCCACGGTGAATCCAAACTCACCCGCGGCAGCGGCTGCCGCCGCCTCTTCCAGCCTAGTGGCGATGCGCTGCATCTCCGCGTCGGTGGTGTCGTGAGTAAGGCTCTTCTGCTCGTCGGCGCGGACCGGCACTTCTACCAAGCCGTCAAAGAAATCCCGCACGACATCGTCTGCAGGCTCTTGCCAAGTTGGGACGATTCCGTGCGAATCGCACAGCGGCATCATTGCGCGGATGCGGTCAAGCGAGGAGTTGTTGCACAACGGAACAACATCCCTCGGCAACATGAATGGATGTTGAGGATCGCGCTTGAACAGTTCCAGGAGCATCGCGTCCAGCTCCAGGACAGTGAAGTTTAAGTTGAGGCCCGGGCGCAGCCTCATGATATCCGCCGAGTTCTGGAACTCCCAGGCGGGTCTCCTCCTCTCCTCCAGGGGGGCGATGCGGCGGCGAAGAAAATCTGCGCCAACGGCGCCAACGGTGAGCCCGGCAAGCCTAAGGCGAAGCATCCGGGTGACGGCAATCTTCAGCCTGTCGTCTTCCGGGGCCACGTTGCTCCAATCATTGCCACGCACTATTGGGGCTTGGCACAGGGCAGTAAATGGCTGCGGATTCTCCTCGACAATCCAGCACCACTCTGCTCTCCATTCCTCCCACTTGCTGCGGAGCTCTCCCTCCAGATAAGCTTCCTTCTTGCCGACTCTCGAGATCCAAGCGATCCCGCCGGCAAGAGGCTCCCCTCTCTCAACCCGGGGCATAAAGAAGTGGCGGAAAAGGGCTACGTTTGGATGGACTCCGACAAAATTTTCGCAGAGATGTGCGAAAACTGCCATGGTCAGAACGGCGTTGGGGGTGAAGTCAAGGAGGCGGAACCCATAGGTGTTCATGATGTCATAGAAGAATTCAGAGAAGGGCGGGTAGAGCCCACAGTAGAATAATAGCGCGAAGAAGGGGTACCCGTTTGGAGCTAGTTCCGAAGCAGCGGCCAGGAGCACCTTCGTGCGCGAATGCGCTCACGTCTCCGTCGACCAGAAAAGGTAGTAGTACTCCCTCAGCTCCTTCGCGCCGAGCTGAGGGGGGAAGATGGCCCGCTCCTTTCGCAGCGCCGTGAGCCGCTGCGCCTCGACCGATTTCATGCCCTTCCCCTTGTCGGCTTTCGGAGCCATGGCGGAGGTGGTGGGGGAGATCGACGGCGTTGGTGGTGCTGGTGGCAATGGGGGGCGGAGCGCTGCTCTCTTTCAGCTTCGGGAATAAGGGGGGAGCGGCGGAGATTTGTGAAATTGGAGTAACAACCGGCGAGATGGGCAAACTGCCCCTGTTTCCCTTGCTTATAAAGAGGGAGGGGCGGTCGTTTCGTCCTTCTGAATAAAGAAACCACCCACGATCTCTCCCACGACGCCGCATTCGACGCGTGCCGTTGGGGGAGGGCGCGGTGGATACGGAGTAAGATACGGCGTAACCCAGGCCGCGTGTGCCCATGCCCTGTTTTGGGCCTGGCCCAACAGCGCTCGGCACCGTGTGTGGCCCAGGCCCGGGGGCTCCTGTCGGTGTGCTAGAGTAGGGGTACCCTAGTATCCCGAACTTGTGCACGGGCAGTTGCAGCACCCCTGTGACGTCCCCGGTTTGACCGTACACTAATCATGCACGCAAATGTGTACGATCAAGATCAGGGACTCACGGGAAGATATCACAACACAACTCTACAAATAAAATAAGTCATACAAGCATCATAATACAAGCCAGGGGCCTCGAGGGCTCGAATACAAGTGCTCGATCATAGACGAGTCAGCGGAAGCAACAATATCTGAGTACAGACATAAGTTAAACAAGTTGCCTTAAGAAGGCTAGCACAAACTGGGATACAGATCGAAAGAGGCGCAGGCCTCCTGCCTGGGATCCTCCTAAACTACTCCTGGTCGTCGTCAGCGGGCTGCACGTAGTAGTAGGCACCTCCGGTGTAGTAGGGGTCGTCATCGACGGTGGCGTCTGGCTCCTGGACTCCAGCATCTGGTTGCGACAACCAGAAGGAAGGGAAAGGGGGAAAAGGGGGGAGAAAGCAACCGTGAGTACTCATCCAAAGTACTCGCAAGCAAGGAACTACACTACATATGCATGGGTATATGTGTAAGGAGGCCATATCAGTGGGCTGAACTGCAGAATGCCAGAATAAGAGGGGGATAGCTAATCCTGTCGAAGACTACGCTTCTGGTCACCTTCGTCTTGCAACAGGCAGAAGAGGGTAGGTCGAAGTCCTCCAAGTAGCATCTCCAAGTAACATCTCATAGCATAATCCTACCCGGCGATCCCCTCCTCATATCCCTGAGGTAGAGCGACCACCGGTTGTATCTGGCACTTGGAAGGGTGTGTTTTATTAAGTATCCGGTTCTAGTTGTCATAAGGTCAAGGTACAACTCCAAGTCGTCCTGTTACCGAAGATCACGGCTATTCGAATAGATTAAACTTCCCTGCAGGGGTGCACCACATAGCCCAACACGCTCGATCCCATTTGGCCGGACACACTTTCCTGGGTCATGCCCGGCCTCGGAAGATCAACACGTCGCAGCCCCACCTAGGCTCAACAGAGAGGCCAGCACGCCGGTCTAAACCTAAGCGCGCAGGGGTCTGGGCCCATCGCCCTGAGCACACCTGCACGTTGCGTACGCGGCCGGTGAGCAGACCTAGCAACCTCCATTACAAAGGAAGTTGCGTTAACGCAGTCCAACCCGGCGCGCGCCGCTCCGTCGCTGACGTCTGAAGTGCTTCGGCTGATACCACGACGTCGGGATACCCATAACTACTCCCACGTAGATGGTTAGTGCGTATAGGCTCGTAGCCAGACTCAGATCAAATACCAAGATCTCGTTAAGCGTGTTAAGTATCCGCGAACGCCGAACAGGGCCAGGCCCACCTGTCTCCTAGGTGGTCTCAACCTGCCCTGTCGCTCCGCCACAAAAGATCCACACAGAGGGCCGTCGGGACAAAGGTCCTTTCAGCCCCCAATCCGTGAATCACTCGCGGGTACTCTTCGAGCTGACCCGACTTTAGTCACCATCTGTATAGTATGTATGTATGTATAGTATATACCCGTGATCACCTCCCGAGTGATCACGGCCCAATAGTATAGCAAGGCAGACTGACAAGAATGTAGGGCCAATGATGATAAACTAGCATCCTATACTAAGCATTTAGGATTGCAGGTAAGGTATCAACAGATGTAGCGACAATGTCAGGCTATGCATCAGAATAGGATTAACGAAAGCAGTAACATGCTACACTACTCTAATGCAAGCAGTATAGAGAAGAGTAGGCGATATCTGGTGATCAAGGGGGGGGCTTGCCTGGTTGCTCTGGCAAGAGAGAGGGGTCGTCAACTCCGTAGTCGAACTGGGTAGCAGCAGCGTCGGTCTCGTAGTCTACCGGAGAGAAGAGGGGGAAGAAACAATGAATACCAAGTAAACAGATGCATATCGATGCATGACATGTCAAGAAGCGATGCTAGGCGTGCCCTAACGTGGTATAAGGTGGTACTGGTCAAGGGGGAATCATCCGGGAAAGTATTCCCGGTGTTTCGTGTTTTCGGGCAAAGGAGCCGGAGGGGGAAAGTTGCGGGTTCGATAGGTTAGGGGGGTGTGGTGGACGAACGGACTGCGTATCCGGAATCGTCTCGTCGTTCTGAGCAGCTTTCACGTTGAAAATATTTTAATCCGAGTTACGGATTAAAAGATATGAATTTTAAAAGATTTTAACATTTTTGGAATTTAATTATTTATTTAATTAATTCGAAAAAAATGTATTTATGACGTCAGCATGATGTCATGCTGACGTCAGCAGTCAACAGGGGTTGACTGAGTCAACCCTGA
This sequence comes from Triticum dicoccoides, assembly GCF_002162155.2. Classification (NCBI taxonomy): domain Eukaryota; kingdom Viridiplantae; phylum Streptophyta; class Magnoliopsida; order Poales; family Poaceae; genus Triticum; species Triticum dicoccoides. The sequence goes on along the minus strand of NC_041387.1, from coordinate 334,789,511 downwards.
CATGTGGGTCCAGTGGGACCCACCTGTCATTCTCTAATTAAATTAATTAGGGTTTAGGTTAATCTAATTACAGTTTAATTAAACTTAACTAGTTAATTAATTTAATTAAACCGGATTAATTAACTTAATTAATTAATTAATTAATTAATAATATTATTAAATCATTATAATTTTATTAATTATATTCATTGTTTTTATTTATTTTATTATTTATTATTTATTTATTTATATATATTTTTTATTATTATTATTATTGTTATTATATATTTTTTTAATGTTCTGGGGCGAGGGCCCCGTTTGTCATAGGCACAGAGGCCTTGCAGGTCGGGCGCGGGTGCGGGCACGCGCCCATCAGGGCCACCAGGGGGGCGCCGGCGATAGCAGGGCACGGCGAGGCCGGGGCGCAGGCTCGCCGGCGGCAGCGACGGCGCACAGGG
>NC_041387.1:334778969-334787986 GCF_002162155.2 Triticum dicoccoides | reverse complement strand
GGAGTGGAGGAGTCCGGCGAGGGAGAGCAGGCCGGCGGAGAGGGCTCCGGCAACGGGCGATCCGGGCGGCGGCGAGGGTCTCCTCCCGATCCAGATCGGGGGAGAGGGGATATTTCGGGGGGGGAAGGAGTGGATAAGGTGGGGGGGGAGTGGCCGGCTGGGCCCTGTGGTGGCCCAGTTGGCCTGTGGTCAGCTGGGCCGAAGCCCAGGGGGTTTCTTTTCTCTTTTTTTTTGTATTGTTTTCTGTTTTCTTTTTATTTATTTTCTTTTATGTTTTTTTTAATTATCTATAAACACTTAGGCATTTAATAAAAATTTGTTTGTTGCATCATAATTACCCTTGTAATATTCGCCAACCACCGAACAATTTTATTTTAAATTTTTAAAACTTTTTTTTTTCATCAATTTGAATTTTGAATTTGAACGGTTTCGAATTATTGCGAGGATAGCAACAGTAATCGGGATGACGTGCCATGATTAGCATGGGATTACTGTAGCAAGATTATCCGGGCGTTACAAATCTCCTCCACTACAAGAAATCTCGTCCCGAGATTTTAGGAGGTAGAAGGAAACAGTGCGGGGTATTCATCACGCAGGCGATCCTCGCGTTCCCAGGTGGCTTCGTCTTCAGAGTGATTCGACCACTGGACCTTGAGGAACTTGATCGCCTTCTGGCGTGTGCGGCGTTCAGCTTGGTCGAGAATGCGGACCGGATGCTCTTTATAGGAGAGGTCCTGTTGCAATTCGAGCACTTCATGATCCACACCTCGGATCGGGTCCTTGAAGCAACGGCGGAGTTGTGACACATGGAATACATCGTGAACCTGAGAAAGGTTCGACGGAAGCTCTAGTTGATATGCCACCTTTCCACGCCTCTCGAGGATAGTGAAAGGACCAATATAGCGGGGAGCTAGCTTCCCTTTGATCCCGAAGCGGTGAGCACCCTTCATTGGTGTAACTCGAAGATAGGCCTTCTCGCCAGGTTGATAGATCATGTCTTTATGATGACGGTCATAATTACTCTTTTGGCGTGACTGAGCAGTCTTGAGATTCTCGCGAATAATGCGGACTTGATCTTCGGCATCTTGGATAATATCCGGGCCAAAGAGTGGACGTTCCCCAGTTTCTGACCAGTTCAGAGGGGTTCGGCACTTTCGTCCATATAACACTTCGAAGGGGGCCATCTTCAGACTAGCTTGATAGCTATTATTATAAGAGAACTCAGCATACGGAAGAGATTCCTCCCATTTCTTGCCGAAGGAAATAACACAAGCTCGAAGCATGTCTTCGAGAACTTGGTTGACACGTTCAACTTGCCCTTGTGACTGAGGATGAAAGGCAGTGCTGAAAGACAGATGAGTGCCCATAGCTTCTTGGAAACTTGCCCAGAATCTTGAAGTGAATAAGCTGCCACGGTCTGAACTGATTACCAATGGAATACCGTGAAGCGAGACAATTCTGGTCATGTAGAGGTTTGCCAGCTGACTAGCAGTGATCGTTTCCTTGACAGCCAGAAAATGTGCAACTTTAGAAAGTCGGTCAATGACGACAAGAATAGCATCATTGCCTTTCTGCGATTTGGGGAATCCAGTAACGAAGTCCATCTCGACATGGTCCCATTTCCATTCCGGAATAGATATAGGTTGCAGAGTTCCAGCAGGCCTTTGATGTTCTGCTTTGATACGACGACAAACGTCACATTCAGCAACATAACGAGCAATGTCTTGCTTCATGTTAGACCACCAGAATCTCTGGCGGATGTCTTGATACATCTTCGTACTACCAGGATGGATACAAAGAGGCGTATCATGAGCTTCTTTCATAACCTCCTGGGTCATATTCAGGTTTTCCTTCTTACACGGCACCACTAGGCGGCCTTTGAAGTACAAGGCGCCATCATCGGCAATGGTGAAGGATGAGGAACCTCCTTCTTTGAGGTCTTGCTTAATCTTGTAGACTTCAGAGTCAAATCCCTGCATTGTCTTTATGGTGCCCACGAGATCGGGTTCAACAGCCAGGGTATAGAGGGAACCCTGGGAAACAACACGGAGATTCATCTTGCGGAACTCCGGGGGAGGGGGAGCGAGTGCACCCGGAGGAACAATATGGAGGTTTAGCTTTCTGAATTCTTCAACAAGTGAAGGCTGAACTTTGTGAACCTGGAGGTGGTTGCAGTAAGACTTGCGGCTCAAGGCATCAGCCATTACATTAGCCTTGCCTGGTGTATAGGAAATACCCAAATCAAAGTCTGCAACAGTCTCCATCCATCTCTGCTGACGGAGGTTCAGGTCTGGCTGAGTAAACAGATACTTCAGACTTTGGTGGTCAGTGAAGATCTCGCAGCGATTACCGAGCAGGTAATGTCGCCACTGTTTTAGCGCATGAATGACAGCAGCAAGTTCGAGGTCGTGAACTGGGTAGTTCTCTTCGTGAGGGCGCAATTGACGAGAGGCATAAGCAACCACTTTGCGCTCTTGCATTAGGACACAGCCTAGTCCTTGACGGGAAGCGTCGCAGTAAATGACGAAGTCCTTCTTAGTATCAGGAGGAGCTAGTACTGGGGCAGAATTCAACTTGTCCTTGAGTGCCTGGAAACTTTCCTGACATTTATCTGTCCATTGGAACTTGACGCCCTTATGCAATAGGTTAGTCAGAGGCCTGGCAATCTTGGAGAAGTTCTCGACGAATCGACGGCAGTAGCTGGCGAGACCGAGAAAACTTCTGACTTGCTTAACGTTCTTCGGAGGAGTCCAATCGAGAATAGCCTGAACTCGTTCAGGGTTGACGGCAATACCATCCTTAGAGATGACATGCCCAAGATAGGTTACTTCGGGAAGCCAGAATTCACATTTGGAGAACTTGGCATAAAGTTGATGCTCTCGTAGCTTTTCCAGCACGAGGCGAAGATGTTCAGCATGTTCCTCTTCGTTCTTGGAAAATACCAGAATATCATCCAGATAAACCACGACGAACTTGTCGAGGTAATCCATGAATATATAGTTCATCAGGCGAGAGAAGGTGGCTGGAGCATTGGTTAAGCCGAAAGACATGACGGTGTACTCGTATGAACCATAACGAGTCACAAATGCGGTCTTGGGGATATCTTCCTCACGAACACGGATCTGGTGGTAACCCAACCTCAAGTCGAGTTTAGAGAACACTGATGATCCAGCTAATTGATCATACAGATCATTGATCCGAGGAAGAGGATACTTATTCTGAATGGTAGCTTGATTTATAGGACGGTAGTCTTGGACCAATCGGTTTGTCCCATCTTTCTTCTTGACAAAGAGAGAAGGTGCTCCCCAAGGAGAGCAACTTGGGCGGATGAAACCACTTTGAAGAGATTTATCGATTTCCTCCTTAAGCTCAAGGAGTTCATGCGGCGGCATCTTATAGGGTCGCTTGGCTATAGGAGTGGTGCCCGGTTTCAAGTCGATGACGAATTCGACAGCTCTAGCAGGGGGAATCCCTGGGAGTTCTTCAGGAAAGACGTCTAGGAATTCACGCACGACGGGAATGTTTTCAATGCCCTTGAGTGGTGTAACGTTCAATGCGTTTAAGGCATAAAGCCTGGCCTCGGCATTCCGAACCAGATGAGCATCATAGCTAATTATTTCATCAGAAGGGTGTAGCAGATGGACGGTCTTAGTGGCGCAAACGATAGAAGCAGTATGCGCCTTTAACCAATCCATTCCCAGAATGAGGTCAATGTTAGACGACTTCAGTATAATGGGCGAGGCACGAAACTCCAACCCTTCGATTTCCACTGGGATGTCAATGCCAACCATGGAGGTCTGACATTGTCCCGCGGGGGTTTTTACCACTACCGAAGTGTTCATCTGCTCAAATTTAACATCGTGCTTGTATGCAAATTCTTCTGACATGAATGAATGCGATGCACCTGTATCAAATAAAACGGATGCTGGTACTGAATTTACGAGGAGTGTACCCATCACAGTAGCAGGCTGGTCTTGAGCTTCATTCAGATCAATGTGGTTGGCATGAACACGGCCATAAGACTTGGCATTGTTGTTGCGGGCCTGGTTGTTCCCACGACCAGCTGCTGGAAGGGCCAGTTGATTCTGTTTCTGGTTGCATTCCCTAGCACGGTGCCCTGGTTGTCCGCACCTGAAGCACAACCCATTCTCGGGGGTAGGAACAAGAGCTTGGGGTGGTGGAGCTGGAAGCCTCGGCTGCCTAGTTGGAGCAGCCAGCAGACGAGGTGCAGCATAAGACTGCCTTGGGGCAGGTGCAGTTGGACGGTACATGCTGTTCGGGATCCATATCTTACGCTTCTGCGAGGGCGGGCCCGAAGATGAGCCCGTGTCACGGTTGCGCCTTTGAGAGCTCTGGTGTTCTTGCAGACCAGTCTCGACATTGATGGCCTTGTTCACCAAGGTGGCGAAATCGGCAAAGTCATGCACTAGAAGTGTGAGCTTGATGTCAGCTTGAAGGCCTTCACGGAACTTTTCCTGTCTGCGAGCATCAGTTGCAATGTCTTCTTCAGCATAGCGGGATAAGTCCAGAAACTCCCGCTGATAAGCTTCAACAGTCTTGTTGCCTTGGGTGAGGTTGCGAAACTCACGCTTCTTCCTGTCCATGATTCCCTGAGGAATGAAGCGGGCACGGAAGGCAGCCTGAAAGTCTGGCCAGGAGATGATTGTCCCAACTGGCAGAGTACGCCTATGGCTGTCCCACCATTGAGCTGCGGGTCCCTTCAGGAAGAAGGAAGCAAAAGTGACATAGCTGGCAGGGGCTACATCAGCAGACTCCATCTCATAGGTGATGTCACGGAGCCAGTCATCAGCATCCAGCGGCTGGGTTGAGCTGCGGTACACACTTGGGTTAAGGCGTATGAAATCCTGCAGAGTTGTTGTGTTTGGATGCTGGTTCATATTGGGGCGAGGAAACTGAGCCATCATGTTTTCCATGAACTGGCGATTCATCTCAAGCTGTTGGATCATACCAGCCATGTACTCAGGCGGTGGTGGGAAGTTGCCACCACGACCACGACCAGCTGGTCTAACCATCCTGCTAATATATAACAGGGGTAGTTCAGTATTGAGAATTTGCATAGACAAGAGTCATTCATGATGAAACATGCATAATGAAAGGAGCACGACAGATACCACATAGATAGTCGGCATAACTTACAAAAGGGGTCGGACATAGAGTTCAGTACACAGAGTTCCGTACATAGACTAAGTCATCATAGGCGGCACGCAGGCTCGCGAGTGCATCTAAAACTAATGAGCAAGACTACATCAGTCCCAGGAGGTACTGTGAAGGTAGCTGTAACCTGACAGCTGGTAGTGAGGCAACGGATAGTCCTCCACGTCAGTGGCCTGGGGGCCGCAGATACTCTGGTGTAGAACCCGACGCTCAGGTGGCAGAAGAGGACCAAGTGCGGGAGAGTAGCCTCCCACCTCTGGCCATCCGACACCGTGGGGCATCACGGTCCTGGCTGGGTAGATCGCAGAACGCGGCAGCTGTCCAGACCAGACAAAGGGGTGCAACCGCGTCAGAGCCCTGTAAAGGTGCTGACGAGTGGTGTACAACTCGTGGCGAAGAGCTCTGTTAGCTCGGTCCAGCCCATCAGCATGCAGAACCAGGCGCTGATGGTGGAAAGGCTCTCGGGTGACGGTGGAGTAGGCGGCAGTGTAGTATCCCTCCGCACCAACGTCAGATGCGATGGGAATGTGCCTGAAAGGGGAAGTGTCCAATGCCTGATACTCTCCACGAAGACGTGTCAGAGCAGCATGAGCCGCATCGTGGACTGCCATCTCGATGGTCACTCCAACACCATGAGCGGTGTGCAGCACGGTAGTGGACTCATACTCCCGAGAGTAGAGGTGGACGATGGCACGGTACTGCTCCTGGTTAAAGTCCTGGTACTCCTCGTAGACGGTGTACTCAGGGTGCCAGCGATAACCCAGATAGGTCATCATATCAGCTAGCACAGCAGGTGATCCTGAGGCACCAATGGCCGCAGTGTGGCGCACGACCTCCCTCGCGGGTTCCATCTGAAAACAAAGATGTTTCAATGGAGTCAAATGACAACACGGGCACTATTCAAAATGCTATCCTGCAAAATAACTATGGCTTATCCAACTTTGGGGTGAACGTGGTAACGGGATCCTAAAGTCAGAGTTAGTAATTTCGTTTAACCCGAGTAGAAAAGAGTTCAGAGTCCCAGAGTAAAGGTTGAGGAGTAAAAGATCCTAGTACCACCCAATGGCGACGTGGGCCCGTAAGGCTCACAGCCATGTTAGTAAAAGTTTTGTAGTGACTAGACTCGACTTCGGCCAAGGAGTGTGGAAGGGGGATTCCTACAGGCAGTCGGCTCTGATACCAACTTGTGACGTCCCCGGTTTGACCGTACACTAATCATGCACGCAAATGTGTACGATCAAGATCAGGGACTCACGGGAAGATATCACAACACAACTCTACAAATAAAATAAGTCATACAAGCATCATAATACAAGCCAGGGGCCTCGAGGGCTCGAATACAAGTGCTCGATCATAGACGAGTCAGCGGAAGCAACAATATCTGAGTACAGACATAAGTTAAACAAGTTGCCTTAAGAAGGCTAGCACAAACTGGGATACAGATCGAAAGAGGCGCAGGCCTCCTGCCTGGGATCCTCCTAAACTACTCCTGGTCGTCGTCAGCGGGCTGCACGTAGTAGTAGGCACCTCCGGTGTAGTAGGGGTCGTCGTCGACGGTGGCGTCTGGCTCCTGGACTCCAGCATCTGGTTGCGACAACCAGAAGGAAGGGAAAGGGGGAAAAGGGGGGAGAAAGCAACCGTGAGTACTCATCCAAAGTACTCGCAAGCAAGGAACTACACTACATATGCATGGGTATATGTGTAAGGAGGCCATATCAGTGGGCTGAACTGCAGAATGCCAGAATAAGAGGGGGATAGCTAATCCTGTCGAAGACTACGCTTCTGGTCACCTTCGTCTTGCAACAGGCAGAAGAGGGTAGGTCGAAGTCCTCCAAGTAGCATCTCCAAGTAACATCTCATAGCATAATCCTACCCGGCGATCCCCTCCTCATATCCCTGAGGTAGAGCGACCACCGGTTGTATCTGGCACTTGGAAGGGTGTGTTTTATTAAGTATCCGGTTCTAGTTGTCATAAGGTCAAGGTACAACTCCAAGTCGTCCTGTTACCGAAGATCACGGCTATTCGAATAGATTAACTTCCCTGCAGGGGTGCACCACATAACCCAACACGCTCGATCCCATTTGGCCGGACACACTTTCCTGGGTCATGCCCGGCCTCGGAAGATCAACACGTCGCAGCCCCACCTAGGCTCAACAGAGAGGCCAGCACGCCGGTCTAAACCTAAGCGCACAGGGGTCTGCGCCCATCGCCCATAGCACACCTGCACGTTGCGTACGCGGCCGAAAGCAGACCTAGCCTAGTGGCGTTCCAGTCCAATTCGGCGCGCGCCGCTCCGTCGCTGACGTCTGAAGTGCTTCGGCTGATACCACGACGTCGGGATACCCATAACTACTCCCACGTAGATGGTTAGTGCGTATAGGCTCGTAGCCAGACTCAGATCAAATACCAAGATCTCGTTAAGCGTGTTAAGTGCCCGCGAACGCCGAACAGGGCCAGGCCCACCTCTCTCCTAGGCGGTCTCAACCTGCCCTGTCGCTCCGCCACAAAGATCCACACAGAGGGCCGTCGGGACAAAGGTCCTTTCAGCCCCCAATCCGTGAATCACTCGCGGGTACTCTTCGAGCTGACCCGACTTTAGTCACCATCTGTATAGTATGTATGTATGTATAGTATATACCCGTGATCACCTCCCGAGTGATCACGGCCCAATAGTATAGCAAGGCAGACTGACAAGAATGTAGGGCCAATGATGATAAACTAGCATCCTATACTAAGCATTTAGGATTGCAGGTAAGGTATCAACAGATGTAGCGACAATGTCAGGCTATGCATCAGAATAGGATTAACGAAAGTAGTAACATGCTACACTACTCTAATGCAAGCAGTATAGAGAAGAGTAGGCGATATCTGGTGATCAAGGGGGGGGCTTGCCTGGTTGCTCTGGCAAGAGAGAGGGGTCGTCAACTCCGTAGTCGAACTGGGCAGCAGCAGCGTCGGTCTCGTAGTCTACCGGAGAGAAGAGGGGGAAGAAACAATTAATACCAAGTAAACAGATGCATATCGATGCATGACATGTCAAGAAGCGATGCTAGGCGTGCCCTAACGTGGTATAAGGTGGTACTGGTCAAGGGGGAATCATCCGGGAAAGTATTCCCAGTGTTTCGTGTTTTCGGGCAGAGGAGCCGGAGGGGGAAAGTTGCGGGTTCGATAGGTTAGGGGGGTGTGGTGGACGAACGGACTGCGTATCCGGAATCGTCTCGTCGTTCTGAGCAGCTTTCACGTTGAAAATATTTTAATCCGAGTTACGGATTAAAAGATATGAATTTTAAAAGATTTTAACAATTTTGGAATTTAATTATTTATTTAATTAATTCGAAAAAATGTATTTATGACATCAGCATGATGTCATGCTGACGTCAGCAGTCAACAGGGGTTGACTGAGTCAACCCTGACATGTGGGTCCAGTGGGACCCACCTGTCATTCTCTAATTAAATTAATTAGGGTTTAGGTTAATCTAATTACAGTTTAATTAAACTTAACTAGTTAATTAATTTAATTAAACCGGATTAATTAACTTAATTAATTAATTAATTAATTAATAATATTATTAAATCATTTTAATTTTATTAATTATATTCATTGTTTTTATTTATTTTATTATTTATTATTTATTTATTTATATATTTTTTTATTATTATTATTGTTATTATATTTTTTTTTAATGTTCTGGGGCGAGGGCCCCGTTTGTCATAGGCACAGAGGCCTTGCGGGTCGGGCGCGGGTGAGGGCACGCGCCCATCAGGGCCACCAGGGGGCGCCGGCGATAGCAGGGCACGGCGAGGCCGGGGCGCAGGCTCGCCGGCGGCAGCGACGGCGCAC
>NC_041387.1:334778555-334778959 GCF_002162155.2 Triticum dicoccoides | reverse complement strand
AACTTAACTAGTTAATTAATTTAATTAAACCGGATTAATTAACTTAATTAATTAATTAATTAATTAATAATATTATTAAATCATTTTAATTTTATTATTAATTATATTTATTGTTTTTATTTATTTTATTATTTATTATTTATTTATTTATATTTTTTTTCTTTATTATTATTATTATTATATTTTTTTTTTCTGGGGCGAGGGCCCCGTTTGTCATAGGCACAGAGGCCTTGCGGGTCGGGCGCGGGTGCGGGCACGCGCCCATCAGGGCCACCAGGGGGGCGCAGGCTCGCCGGCGGCAGCGACGGCGCACAGGGCGGAGCGGGGGGAAACAGGGGCGTCACGGGGCCGGGCGCCGTGTGCAGAGGAGGCGGGGCACAGGCGGGTGAGGCCGGCAGGTAGCG
>NC_041387.1:334736888-334777897 GCF_002162155.2 Triticum dicoccoides | reverse complement strand
GTGGTGGCCCAGTTGGCCTGTGGTCAGCTGGGCCGAAGCCCAGGGGGTTTCTTTTCTCTTTTTTTTGTATTGTTTTCTGTTTTCTTTTTATTTATTTTCTTTTATGTTTTTTTTAATTATCTATAAACACTTAGGCATTTAATAAAAATTTGTTTGTTGCATCATAATTACCCTTGTAATATTCGGCAACCACCGAACAATTTTATTTTAAATTTTTAAAACTTTTTTTTTGTTTTCATCAATTTGAATTTTGAATTTGAACGGTTTCGAATTATTGCGAGGATAGCAACAGTAATCGGGATGACGTGCCATGATTAGCATGGGATTACTGTAGCAAGATTATCCGGGCGTTACAGCCCCATGGCAAGGCTTGACGAGTGACCGCCAAGGTCCTCCGTGGTTCCTTTGGAGCCATTCAAGAACAAAGTATTCAAGCCAAGGCTACAAGGCCCCGGCAAGAGGAGCTTGCCGGGAAGGCCAACCAAGGCATCTCGAGGAACTTGCCGCGATGCGCCATACGTCCCAGCAAGGCCCGGTGAGCGACAAGCACCCAGGCGCGACAAGACAACGGCCGCGGCAGGCGACCACTCTGTACCCACGCTCCAGCACATCCACCAACGTGTCGCCCTGGGGCCTTTCCAGGCACGCGTGGCGATAGGCTGTGCAGCCAGCGGTGCGCGGTGGCATGCGACGCTGACAAGATTGCCATCGTGGCAAGCGGTGGCGTCCCTGACGGTCCTTTTTTGCACTGTTTGGGCGACGCAGACGGGCATTTAATGCCTTTGTCCCCTGCCGTCAGGGTTAGGTAGGATACACTGTACAGGTAGCTGTACCAACCACAATTCCCTTTTTCCATTTTTACCCTTATCTGCGTTGCCACCTATCGGTGACCCCTTTGTGCGTATAAAAGGAGGCCCATGTGCAACGTAGAGGGGGGTTCGAAGCCAGAAAACACTCACGCTCGGTCTCGTTAGCAGCTCGAGTGTACTGTAGCACTCATCGCTCCCGAGCAAGAACTCAACACAATCAGACAAGCAGCAGTAGGAGTATTATCTCTCCGGAGAGCTCCGAAGCTGGGTAAACTGCTCGTGTGCTTCGCCTCGATCCGCTCTTCGTGCGATCTCCGCCCCCCGCTGAACCGAAAGGGGCCCGGTCCACCGGTCCCCATAGGTGTTCGTGGATCAGCTTCCCCGACATCTTTCGCTTCACACTTGGTTACTTGTGCAGTTACATCCTGGAGGGCTGTCGGCCAAAAGAAACCTTGCCGGAACACTTTGCCGGCAAGTGCTCTTGCGCCAATGTGGTGACCACATATGCCTCCATGTATTTCTGCCAACAGCTTTTGTCCGTCTTCCCGATGAATACACTTCAATTTCACGCCATTGAGTCTTCTTCTGTACAGTGTGTTGTCGACAAACTGGTACATACTTGACTGTCGGGCTACTCTTTCCTTTTCTTCTTGCTCTTCAGGAAGTTCTCCTGTCTGAAGGAAACGGACAATCTGCTGTGCCCATGCTGGAGCTTGCGGCTCGACAACAAGGACTAAAGGCACATCTGCTACTGCGGGAACATCCGCTTCGACGGCAAGAACCTGCGGCTCAGCCGGAGCTTGATGTTCCCCGGCAAGCTTGCCGGAGCAAAACTTGTCAGGAGCGTCTGCTTCAACGGAACAAACCCTAAGGCTTGTCGGAGCAGATTCCTCCTCAGCACCTTTGGTGTTGATCCTGAGGACCTTCTTGGCGGCGGCTTCGGAGAGCTCTGCCAGAAAACAGTCATCAGAAATCAACTTCCTCTTCTTGCTCTGTCTAATTGATGGCGTTACAGATGGTTGAGTCAGCTTGAGCACAAAGATCCCTGGTTCCACAGGTAACTTAAGTGTGGCGCACTTTGACAGGCTATCAGCAATGTCATTCTGAGCTCTTGGAACATGTTCCATCTGTAGGCCGTCAAAGTGCTCTTCTAGCTTTCTCACCTCATCAACGTAAGCTTCCATCAACGGACTCTGATAATTCTTGTTCACTTGGCGGATGACAAGCTATGAGTCACCCCTGACAATGAGTTTCTTGATCCCAAGGTCTACTGCGATCCTCAGACCGGCAAGCAAACCTTCATACTCTGCGGTATTGTTCGTTGCTTGCTCCTTGGGAAAGTGCATCTGTACTACGTACTTGAGGTGCTCTCCGGCGGGTGCAACAAGTAGCACGCTCGCACCAGCACCTTGCAGCGAGAAGGCACCATCAAAGTACATCAGCCACTCTTTGCTTGCTTCGTTGACGGGGATGCTCGTCTCTGGAATTTCTTCATCCTGTGTTGGCGTCCATTCTGCTATGAACTCTGCCAATGCTCTGCTTTGGATAGTTGAAGTGCTCTCAAGCTTGAGGCCAAAGCTTGACAGTTCCAGTGCCCACTCGACAATCCTGCCTGTTGCTTCTGGATTTTGTAGTATCCTCTTCAGCGGAAAACGAGTGACGATTGTGATCTCATGTGCTTGGAAGTAATGGCGCAGCTTTCTCGAGGCCATGAGAAGGCCGAAAAGCAATTTCTGCACACCAGAGTACCTTGACCTAGCCCCCTGCAGAAGGGAACTAACAAAGTAAACTGGGCGCTGCACCATTCTTTTCTGCATCTTGTCACGCTCCTGCGCAGATCTACCTTTGTCGGGACTAGAGCTTGTCGGTGAAGCCCCTTGCTTGTCGCTGGATGCATCTGCCGTGGTTGCTGGCTCATCATCTGCCTCCCTCTCTGCTACTAACGCCGCACTAACCACTTGATTGGTTGCCGCTATATACAGCAGCAACTTCTCTTGTGGCTTAGGTGCGACAAGTGTTGGAGTGGAGGACAGGTATCTCTTTAAGTCCTGCAGTGCAGCCTCCGCTTCCGGAGTCCATTTCATTGGACCTGCCTTTTTCAATATTTTGAAAAATGGCAGGGCGCGCTCAGCAGACCTAGAGATAAACCTGCTGAGAGCAGCTACGCAACCGGCAAGCCTTCGTACATCCTTGACGCGCTTTGGTGCTTCAATCTGCTCAATGGCCTTGATCTTGTCGGGATTGGCTTCAATTCCCCGCCGAGACACGAAGAACCTGAGAAGCTTGCCGGAAGGGACTCCAAACACACACTTCTCGGGGTTAAGCTTGAGGTTGATCTTGCGCAGATTCGCAAAGGTTTCATCTAAATCTTGAATCAGAGTTGCCTTGTCCTTGCTCTTGACCACTATGTCATCCATGTAGGCTTCCACATTTCTATGCATTTGCGGCTCAAAAGCGTCATGGATTACCCTTGCAAATGTTGAACCAGCATTCTTTAAACCGAAGGGCATCCGTACGAAACAGTATGTGCCACACAGGGTGATGAATGCGGTCTTCTCCTCATCCTCTTCTGCCATGAAGATCTGATGGTATCCTAAGTATGCATCAAGAAATGAAAGCAAGTCACATCCGGCCGTGGAGTCAACAATCTGGTCGATGCGTGGCAAGGGAAATGGGTCTTTGGGACAAGCTTTATTGACATCGTAAAGTCGATACAAAGCCTCCATTTCCCGTTTGCCTTACGCACGACCACAGGATTGGCCAACCACGTAGGATGGAGCACTCCCCTGACAAGGCCTGCTGCTTCCAATTTCTTGATTTCTTCTGCAATGAATTCTTGGCGCTCCACTGCCTGTTTCCTAACTTTCTGCTTGACGGGCCGCGCATGAGGACAGACGGCAAGATGGTGCTCGATTACTTTCCTGGGAACACCGAGGATGTCAAACGGTTGCCATGCGAACACGTCGACGTTCGCCCGTAGGAAAGCAACGAGCGCGCTTTCCTATTTAGGGTCGAGAGTGGCACTGATGGTGAAGGTACTACCAGTGTCGTCCTCTTTGGTGGACACCTTCTTGGTCTCTGGTGGAGCCGCCGTTGTCTTCTTACACTTGTCGGTGGAGCTCGATGGTGCGTCCTCGACGGTAGCGCGGCACTCCGAAGAGGTGCGCTTGCCGGAGTGGGCATCAGAACTCTTGCCGGACTTGGTCTTTTTCTTCGCCCCGGGAGCTTCAACGGCAAGTGACTTGCGATCTGTTGCGGCTGCTGCTTCCCGGTAGATCTTGTCGGCGCAGATAAGAGCATCCTTCTTGTCGCCAGGGATAGAGATGACACTTATCGGGCCTGGCATCTTCAGTATGTTGTATGCATAATGAGAGGCTGCCATGAATTTGGCGAGTGCTGGACGGCCTAGTATCCCATTGTAAGGTAATGGAAAATCAGCAACGTCAAAAGTGACCCTCTCAGTCCTGAAGTTCAACTCGCTGCCAAATGTCACCGTCAACGTGATCTTTCCCTTCGGCTTGCTTCTTCCCAGATTGATTCCTTGGAATGCGCCGGTCTCTTTGAGCTCGCCATCAGGGATCTGGAGTTTCTGGAGTACCGCGGAGGAGATCAGGTTCAAGCCAGCCCTGCCGTCAACTAGCATCTTAGTGACCTTGAGGTTGCGGATAGTTGGTGAAACCAACATCGGCAAGCACCCGACCGCAGTTATGCGATCAGGGTGGTCCTCAATATCAAAGATGATAGGCGTGCTGGACCATTTCAGAGGCTTGCATGACTCGATGGGTGGTTCTGCTGCATTGACTTCCCGCACCCACTGCTTGAGCTGGCGGTGTGAAGTATGCAGAGAAGCACCACCGTCAACACACAGGACCTCTGTGGCTTTCTGGAACTCCTGCTCATCGGTCTTGTCATCATCCATATCTTCATCGTCGTCGTCATCTTCATCCTTGTCGCGGCCGCGGGGAGGTCTGTCTCCTTGCCGCTGCTTGGCCTTGCCGCGGCGTCCTCCTCGGCCGGGACGTTTCTTGCCGGCTCCTCCAGCACCTTCCTGGGCTTTCTCTTTGTCGCGTTGCTCATATTCAGCCTTTTGCTGCTCAACAAGCTGCTCGACCTTCTTGCAGCTCTGGAGGTCATGGCCCTTGGTGCGGTGGATCTTGTAGTACTGCTTGTTGGTGCTGTCCTGCTTGTCAGCGACCGCCACAGCCTGGTGGTTGGTGCCCGCAACAATCTCCTTGCCGGAGCTACCAGCTTTGGCTTTCTTGCCGGACTGCTCAACGACTAGCACCTCTTTGCCTTTCTTCTTTCTGTTGTTCCGCCGCCGGTTTTTCCTTGTCGGGGCGGTCTCCTCACTATCAGATCCTCCTGCTCCTATATTCTCTCCGGGGAGTTTCCTCCCTTCCTCAGCACGTGCACACTTGTCGTCCAGGGCATATAGCTCACTGACGTCTCTGATCTTGCACATCGCCATCTCCTCCCGCATCCTGCGGTTTCGCACGTTCTGATGGAACGCGCTGATTACCGCGGCAGGGTGGACATCTGGGATGTTGTGCTGCACGCGGCTGAATCTCTGAATGTACTTGCGCAGGGGCTCTCCTTCCTTCTGGGCAAGCAGATGAAGATCGCTCTCTTGGCCATGAGGCTTGTGGCCGCCTGTAAAGGCGCCGACAAACTGATGGCATAGATCTGCCCAGGAGGATATGGAGTTGTCCGGCAAGTGCATGAGCCAGGATCTGACATTGGGCTTGAGCACCAGCGGGAAGTAGTTGGCAAGGATCTTGTCGTCTCGTCCCCTGTCAGCTTGCACCGCGATGGTGTAGATGCTGAGGAACTCCGACGGATGCGACTTGCCGTCGTACTTCTCTGGCATGTCTGGCTTGAAATTCTTCGTGCTGGGCCACTAGACTTGCCGTAGCTCATGAGTGAACGCAGGGCAACCTACCGCGTACGACAAGTCGCCTGGTTCCCCTGGCGCATGCACGTCGACAGAGGGCCCAGCGCGCTGGTCTGATTGACGTCATGCTTCTCTTCGGCGCTCGATGCGAGTACGAGCGTCTTCTTGCTATCGTTCGTGAAGAACTTGGCGCTGATCGCGACGAGCTCGTGGATCCGATGATGCGGTGGAGTCGCTGTCGAGGTGGATCCGGCGAGTCGGCGATCTTGGCCTTCGGGGTGGAGAGTGCATGGTGGCTGCACCTCCACCGGTTTCGTCGCCATCGGCTCGTGCCTGGCAGTCCTACCGCGGCCGCGATGTATTCGGCTGCCGCGGAGTGTCGCCGTTGGCAAAGCCGATGAGACTTTGAATAGTGGCCCTCCATCCGTTGATCTTGTCTTCCGTTGGAGGGTAATCCAGGAGCAGTTGAGCTCGCGCCAAAGCTTCTGCTGGAGTGGTGGGCGGCCGTGGCGAACGGTGCGAGGAGCGGGATATGCTCGGACTTCTAACTATGTTAGAAGGAGTAGTATCCCGTCCAGGCGATCGTGTCTCGCTCGTGTCAGCATGTTGGCGTGCATGCTGGTCTTGAGCACCCCGAGATCCACCAGTTCGATCTTGGCCCAACAGACGTATGGTACTGCGAGTACCATGACGCTGTCGGTCCTGCGCCTCCTGAGATGGGCGCGGTACATGTACGGACGCCGAGGTCTGCGCAGCCTTGTCCTTGGACCTGGCAGCGCCGTGAGCTCCCTCGTCTATGTCTGTTCTTCCGTCGGCGTCTAACCCACCACTCGTTTGTTCCGGTGGTGGTGGGATCGACGTGGACGGAACAGCTGCCGCCAAAGTCTTCTTCTTCGGTGGCATGTCGATGAAGAAGATGAAGATCTAGCTCGTGTGGACGCCGGATCAGGTTCACACAACCTCGACGCCCCCTCCCTGG
Source organism: Triticum dicoccoides (assembly GCF_002162155.2). NCBI lineage: Eukaryota > Viridiplantae > Streptophyta > Magnoliopsida > Poales > Poaceae > Triticum > Triticum dicoccoides. Next base: position 334,771,218 of record NC_041387.1, on the reverse strand, counting down.
CGCGCCAAAGATGTCGGGGAAGCTGATCCACGAACACCTATGGGGACCCGCGGACCGCGCCCCTTTCGGTTCGGCGGGGGGCGGAGATCGCACGAAGAGCGGATCGAGGCGAAGCACACGAGCAGTTTACCCAGCTTCGGAGCTCTCCGGAGAGATAATACTCCTACTGCTGCTTGTCTGATTGTATTGCGTTCTTGCTCGGGAGCGCTGAGTGCTACAGTACACTCGAGCTGCTAACGAGACCGAGCGTGAGTGTTTTCTGGCTTCGAACCACCTCTACGTTGCGCATGGGCCTCCTTTTATACGCACAAAGGGGTCACCGACAGGTGGCAACGCAGACAAGGGTAAAAATGGAAAAAGGGAATTGCGGTTGGTACAGCTACCTGTACAGTGTATCCTACCTAACCCTGACGGCAGGGGACAAAGGCATTAAATGCCCGTCTGCGTCGCCCAAACAGTGCAAAAAAGGACCGTCAGGGACGCCACCGCTTGCCATGATGGCAATCTTGTCAGCATCGCATGCCACCGCGCACCGCTGGCTGCACAGCCTCTTGCCACGCGCGCCTGGAAAGGCCCCAGGGCGACACGTTGGTGGATGTGCTAGAGCGTGGGTAAAGAGTGGTCGCCTGCCGCGGCAAGCGCCTTGCCGCGGCCGTTGTCTTGTCGCGCCTGGGTGCTTGTCGCTCACCGGGCCTTGCCGGGACGTATGGCGCATCGCGGCAAGTTCCTCTAGATGCCTTGGTTGGCCTTCCCGGCAAGCTCCTCTTGCCGGGGCCTTGTCTCCTTGGCTTGAATACTTTGTTCTTGAATGGCTCCAAAGGAACCACGGAGGACCTTGGCGGTCACCCGGCAAGCCTTGCCGCGGGGCGCTGCAACTGCCCGTGCACAAGTTCAGGATACTAGGGTACCCCTACTCTAGCACACCGACACATGAGCTCGTGTACATGCCAGCACCAGTGCCCCCGCCTGTTCCATGCGCGCTGATACGTCTCCAACATACGTCTCCAACTAACCCGGATGACACTGTTTTCAACAGAACTACTGTGGTGTTGTTTTTTGTGCAGAAATAAAAGTTCTCCAAATGCAAGAAAACTTTTTGTCAATTTTGTTTGGAACAAAAGAGGTAGTAGAAGCTTCATGGGAGGTCCAGAAGAGCCACGAGGAGGGCACAACCCACCAGAGCGCGCCAGAGGGGCATGGCTTGCCCCGGTGGGTTTCCCACCTCGAGGCCCATCTTCGCGTGAAACTGATGCCAAAAATTCCTATGAATATATAAACCATCAGAAAGAACCCTAGATCAGAAGTTCTATCGCCGCAAGCCTTTATATCCACAAAAAACCAATCTAGACCCCGTTCCCGCACCCTGTCGGAGGGGGAAATCATCATCGGTGTCCATCTTCATCATCCTAGCAGCCACAATGATTAGGAGGGAGTAGTCCACCCTCGGGGCTGAGGGTAGCTTATCTCTCGTGTTCTTGAGATGGCACGATCTTGATGTATCGCGGGCTTTGTTAATATAGTTGAATCATATGGTGTTTTCCCCTCTCTATCTTGTTGTGAATTGATTTTTCCCTTTGAGATTTCGTTTTATCGGATTGAATACTTTTATGGATTTGAGGGCAATTTATGTATGTCTTGCTATAAATACCCGTGGTAACAATGGGGTATCATATTGAATCACTTGATATGTGTTTTGACACTCAACTTGCGGATTCCCGAGGTGACATTGGGGTAATATATGCATAGGGGTTGATGCATGTTTTCATATTTGTTTCTCTAGTAGAAATCTTGGGGCACTCTTTGAGGTTCTTTGTGTTGGATTGAGTATTATGAATCTGAAATTGTTTGATGCATATCGTATAATCAACTCACGGATACTCGCGGTGACATTGGAGTGTCTAGGTGACATTAGAGTTGGTTGATGTGTATCATATGGTGTTATTTTAGTATGAACTCTTTGAATAGATCGATCGAAAAGGATAACTTTGTGTTATTTTAGTACGAACTCTTAGATAGATTGATCGGAAAGGATAACTTTGAGGTGGTTTCGTACCCTACAAACAATTTCTTCTTATGTTCTCCGCTAGATAGGAGCTTTGGAGTGATTCTTCATCGCACGTTGAGGGATGTTTATATGATCCAATTATATTAGAATTGTTGAGAGATTGCACTAGCAAAAGTACGGACCCTAGGCCTCATTTTGAAGCATTACAATACCGTTTGTGCTCCATTTTATCAATTGCTACCTTGCTGCTTTTATTGTTCCTATTACAAAAATCAATATCTACTATCATTACTACACCTGTATCACCATCTCTTCGCCGAACTAGTGCACCTACACAATTTACCATGTATTTGGTGTGTTGGGGACACAAGAGACTTTTTATTATTTGGTTGCAGGGTTGTTTGAGAGAGACAATCTTCATCGTCTGCCTCCCACGGATTGATAAACCTTAGGTCATCCACTTGAGGGAGAATTTCTACTGTCCTACAAAACTCTGCGCTTGGAGGCCCAACACAAGTCTACAAGAACAAGTTGTGTAGTAGACATTAAGCTCTTTTCTAGCGCCGTTGCCAGGGAGGTGAGTGCTTGAAGGTATATCTTTAGGTCTTGCAATTGAATCTTTTAGTTTCTTGTTTTATCACTAGTTTGGTTTATAAAAGAAAACTACAAAAAATGGAATTGAGGTTGCATCATATTGTTCATCTTTATAATGTATTTCGTGAAAATGATGGAAAAGAAAATTGTGCTCCATTGATAGAAGACGAATTCTATAAAATGTTTGACAAGAAATCTTTGAATGATGAGCATGATTGCAATATCATTGGTATGAACTCTTTGAATATCCATGATGCTAACGATATGCAAAGACATAAGCTTGGGGATGCTATGTTTGATGAAGATGATCTTTTTAGTCCCCCTACTTTGAATGATCAAATTTGCTATGATGATTGCATGCCTCCTATTTATGATGACTACAATATTTATGAAAGTGGGTTTGGAAGAGTGTCAACTTTAGATAATATTTATCCCACTATTTTGGAGGGTGTTGAATCCTATTATAATGATAAAAGTGGATTTGGAGAGGTCATGACTTTATTTAGTAATGATTCCACTATTCCGAAAGAGGTTTCAATTGACTATGATGAGAAAAAGTTGCTACTTATGATGATTATTGTGATGATACTTATGTTATAAAAAGTAGTGATAATTATTGTCATAATTTTGAATATCCTTTTACTGAACATTACTCTTTTAATGTGGAAACAATTTATAGTATTCGAGTTACATACGATACTCCCACTATTGTGAATGAGAATAAAATTGCTTATATGAAGAGTAATAAATTTTCTATGCTTTTGGATCATGAAAATAATGCTTTATGTGATAGTTATATTATTGAATTCATACATAATGCTACTGAAAATTATGATGAGATAGGAACATATGAATTTACATATCTCACTAATATCAAGTTTTCTCTCTATGTGGTTAAAATCTTGAAGTTATGTTTGCTTTGCCTTCCTATGCTAGTTGATTCTTGCTCCCATGAATTGTGTACTCACAAAATCCCTATGCATAGGAAGTGGGTTAGTCTTAAATGTGATTGCCATGTGTTTCATGATGCTCTTTATGTTTAAATTCTTATCTTTTATGCGAGCATCATTGAAATCATCATGCCTAGCTATAAGGCATTAAAGAAAAGCGCTTTTTGGGAGACAACCCAACACTTTTACCTACTATTTTTGTGTGTTCACATGATTAAGCTACTATAGTAATCATGTCTTATAGCTTTTGTTTCAATAAAGTACCAAGTAAAGCCTTTGGGATAGTGTAGACGATAATTGACTTGATTCTGTGCAAAAACATAAACTTTTGCGCCCAGTAATAGAATTGATATGCTCTGCTAGAACGTGATAAAATCTTGAATTTTTTATAGATGATTGATATAAAAATTACCTACGTTGTCCTAACTTTTCAGAATTTTTGGAGTAGCATAAGTACTAGATAGGGGGCGGCAAGCCGCGCATTGCCCGCCGAACGACGCGCCAAACGACAACACCCTAAGATGTTAATGGAGATGATCCTAACATCTTGAAAACATACATCATAATGTTAATTGTTTGGAGTTAACAAAGCCTGAATGTGAATTGCATGTAAGCATGTATGAGAATTACTTTGTTTGACATAGATAGAGATGGTATGATCATAATACATTCATTGTGTGACAGGAAGACTTGGGGAGTTACAGAAGCATGGGGTCCTCAATCCACATAGGTCTAATCCATAGTAGTACAACAGAGGGTTCCATATAGATATACATAGGAACTACTCTATGTTGCGTACATAGGGAGGCAATATGAATGCAATACATATATCTGGCAAGATCATGCTATGTGGATGACAAAAGTGATTGATCCTGAATTTTTGAAGGTTTGATGCAGTGTTGTCCAGCAAAACGGCTTCCTACATTGGTCTCTTGCAACGATGGGAAGCTGAAAAAACATAAGAGCTTGTGATCGACGATGTGTAAAGTTTTTTTAGATGGGAATAGCACCCTACGAGTGGTCCTCCTCTTCTTGTTGTCTTTAAAAGGCACACAGTGGATGCTGACAATGAGTAATCGTGTGGTTAGCACATAGAAGTTGCAGCAGTGTTGTGTGCCAACGCAATGGTATAAATGAAATGGAGAGCACCTATTGTTTTTTCTGTGACAGGGTTATAATTGGTTTCTCCTATAGTGGTATCCTGTGGGTAAGCAATGAATAAGAGAAATGAGCATTAAGAATTTGTTAATACACATGATTGAAAGTATCTTGCCATGCATTTTTACCTCAGAGAGCACTATCTGGCTGGTCTGTGCAATGTTCTAATGCTTAGGAGGCAATATAGCGGCTTCTTGTTTAGCCTTAGGTTGAGGACCATGGTTGACTGCAGTCAGTGAAGAGAGCTGCGTAGGGTGTTGGCCTGATTGTAGATGGCCAAGTACCAGAACTCCTCAGCCTGAAGTTTTATTTTGCATTTTTCAGCTCTGCAAAGTTTGCATCATCTATCGTGACTATACCTATGTTCTGCAGGTATATGGGGGTGGCAACACACGTAGATTCAATGCATGGTCCGTGGAATTTCTTTCTTGTGCTTGACACACTTTTGCTTTGTGGAGGTAGGTCAATGGAGACAGAGATGTCCACATCGCTGCTGCACATGTCGGTAAAAGTGAATTGATGGATTGTGCCACCAATAGTTTCAATTGCTCGATCAAGAATGAATTGCTTGGTGATGGTGACACAAATGGGAGATAGCTTGGATTGGACGAGAGGTAAAATGTCTATATCAGTACGCCATGAGTCAAGAAATCGAGGAATGAAGAGGAGAATGATACGGCAAAAGATGGGAACTAACCATATATTCATTAGAGAATAGGCTTTCTCCAAAACACATACGCACGTACTTTCTCAAGATGTGAAGAAAGAGAATGGATTAGAGTACATATATGCACATAGTAATAACAATAAGATTCAATAGGCACAGAGAAGGGAAGAAGGCAATAATCCATCATGAGAGTGGTCATAGTGACAGATATATTGACAATGTGGGTGAGTGCCCTATAACCTCGGCCTTGCTGATGAATATATCTAGGTGCATACAAATTACCCACAAGCAAATTCACAGCTTAAGCGACCATGGCTCTAAGCTAGGGCCTCCCACTTCGCTTACACTTTCAGCTTTTTTAAACATTGATAAAAACATCACTTAGTCATATGTTAGCACCATACTCTATTATAGAAAAGTTTGTGTAAACAATTAGGGTGACTTGAGCTCAGCAACCGTATCAAAATCCTAAGCTCCTGAATACTAACACAAACACATGGTAGGGCACTCAAGAAGGAAATGATGAAACATAGCCATTGTTAACGAATTAAAGCAACTACTAATATTAGCAAGGGTGATGGTTCCTTTAATTGTGAAAATACTAAAAAGAACCTCTAATACAGTTCCTGGGCAGATGCAATTTCATTATCTAATGTAGATTTCAGCAAATTTGAAGTCATGGTGCAGACGATAAAGAGCAGGCCAAGTCATGTACTAGTGAATTACCTAATCAGTGCTTCCCTTGTCGAGATGCGCACTGAACAAACCTTTTGAGGCATCACTGTTTGATGATGCTTCAACCTATAGAAGATAGAAGATCCGTTCATTGACAGAGTCAGTTTCTATATCATAGGTTGTTCTTTGAAGCCAGTAATGCCAATCAATAAAAGGTTCAATTTTGACTTTTAAATACATTAAATTGTCATAAGGTAGTGAACATAACAACAACAATAACAAAGCCTTTAGTCCCAAACAAGTTGGGGTAGGCCAGAGGTGAAACCCATAGGATCTCGTAACCTACTCATGGCTCTGGCACATGGATAGCAAGCTTCCACGCACCCCTGTCCATAGCTAGTTCTTTGGTGATACTCCTAGCCTTCAGGTATCTCTTAACGGACTCCTCTCATGTCAAATTCGGTCTACCCCGACCTCCCTTGACATTCTCCGCACACTTTAGCCATCCGCTATGCACCAGAGCTTCTGGGGGGCCTGCGCTGAATATGCCAAAACTATCTCACACGATGTTGGACAAGCTTCTCTTCAATTGGTGCTACCATCAAGGCTAACCTCCTCCTCCTCACACCTAGTAGTACCGAAACCGCACATCATGTACTCGGTTTTAGTTCTACTAAGCCTAAACCCTTTTGACTCCAAGGTTTGTCTCCATAACTCTAACTTCCTATTTACCCTTGTCCGACTATCGTCAACTAGCACCACATCATCCGCAAAGAGCATACACCATGGGATATCTCCTTGTATATCCCTTGTGACCTCATACATCACCAATGCAAAACGATAAGGGCTCAAAGCTGACCCCTGATGCAGTCCTATCTTAATCGGGAAGTCATCAATGTCGACATCACTTGTTTGAACACTTGTCATAACATTATCGTACATTCCTTGATGAGGGTAATGTACTTTTCTCAGACTTTGTGTTTCTCCAAGGCCCACCACATGACATTCCTCGGTATCTTATCATAGGCCTTCTCCAAGTCAATGAACACCATATGCAAGAAGGCGGCGGCAGCGGGCGGTGCTGCTGCTGCGCTGGGGCGGGGCGGTGCGAGACGAGGGAAGAGGGGGCGGTGGCGGCGGCTTATAAAGGAGGGGGAGACCTCGGCTTGGAGGAGGGGGCACGCGGCGGCGGTTCTGGAGAGTGGTCCAGCTCGGACTCCTTCGGCGGACGGCGGCGGCGACGCTTGGGACTCCGGTCCCGACCCGGTTGGGCTGGCGCGGCACTGGGCCGGCTGGGCTTCGGCCTAGTCAGTCCGAAACTCTCTTTTTAAAAAAAAATTCTACCAAAGAGAAAAAATTCATAATTAAATATAAAAAATTCTAGAAACAATTTTCACCGTCCAAACCTAGTATTTAGGACAAGATGAACATTTTTCTGGACTAATATGCAATTTTTAGAAATGTAATATTTTCTATTTCAAATAAAATGGCAAATAAAACACCAACAAAAATGATAATTTGATTTTAAAATTCTTTCTCCAATGTTTCTGTTAGTTTGAAGAAGTCATATTATCTTCTCTCGTATATTTTAAATGTTGGAAATAGTTGGAGAGAAAATAATAAAATCAAATTGATCCTTTCTTCAAATTTGAAATAAATTCAAATATGAATTTTGTGAAACCTCCTACTCTCTCTCCTTGGGTCCTTGAGTTGCTTAAGATTTCTAGGATCACAATAAAACGCAACAATAAATATGATATGCATATGATGATCTATGTATAACATCCAAATTGAAAATTGGGATGTTACAGATTTTAAGATGATTCTTTTTGCAGAGGATTAATAGACAAATTCCTCACGTCCACCAATTTATTTCATAATTTTTGGAGTTACAGAAGTATTCGAAATTTTTAGATTGCTACATACTATTCTGTTTTTGACAGATTCTGTTTTCTTTGTGTTGTGTGCTTGTTTTAATGATTCTATGGTTTTCTTTGATGATTTTTTGCCATAGAAAAGTTGGAATACAGTAGATATAATGGAAAAACAAAATAAGAATATGTTTGCTACAATACTTATATTAGTGGTTTGGTTTCTTATACTAACGGATCTCATGAAGGTTTTGTTTGAGTTTTGTGTGATTGAAGTTTTCAAGTTTTGGGTTATCTTATGATGGATGAAGGAATAAGGATAAGCAAAAGGCTAAGCTTGGGTATGCCCGAGGCAACCCAAGATAATATTCAAATAAGTAGCAAGCAACTAAGCTTGGGGATGCCCCCGAGTGGCATCCCCACTTTCTTCTAACAACCATCGGTATTTTACTTGAAACTATATTTTTATTTGTCACATGATATGAGTTTTGCTTGGAGCGTCTTGTATGATATGAGTCTTTGCTTGTTTTGCTTTGTGTTTTAAGTGTTGAATCCTTGCTGGACACACCCTTTTTAGAGAGGCAAAAATTATGCTATGCTTGCTCCTATGCTTCACTTAAATTTTTAGAGCGATGGACTTGCTCTAGTACTTCACTTGTATCTTTTGAGCACGGTGTGCTTTGTTAATTTTGAAAAAATGTTGTCATCCTTCACTTAGATTTATTTGGGAGTTAGTAAATTTTGAAGAAATTATCTCTTGCTTCACTTAGATTATTTTGAGAGAAAGAAAAAAAATTATGCTCATGATCTTCACTTATATTTGTTTGAGCTTACCAAAAGCAACATATGAAAATAGTCCGAAAATGATAGATATCCAAGAAGGATATAATAAAAACTTTCATGAAGATCATTGGACAAAATAAACTTGATTCTTAGGAATGGTTTTGAGATATGACGATATGATACGTGAGTCATGTTGATGAGTAATTGTGCTTTAGTAAGAATATTGATGTTAAGGTTTGTGATTCCCTATGCAAGCATGAAAGTCAATAGTTATGCAATGAAATTTATATCCTACTTGTGGTGCATTATTCGGTGTTACTTACATTTAATGCTTGGGTACGAGATTTTTTGCTTTTTGATTGGTCGCTTCTCAATCGTTTTGCTAGCCTTCATTTTGCACTAAGTATGATAACTACTTGTGCATCCAAAACCCTTTAAACCAGTTTTGCCATATGAGTCCACTATACCTACCTATATGCGGTACTTCCATACCGTTCTAAGCAAATTTGCATGTGCCATCTCTAATGTTCAAAATAAATTTCTCTTTTGTGTTCTGTACTACCTGTCGGTTCAATATCCGGCGTATCTCGTAGTAGGGGTCCTAAGCTAGGCGTCTTGGAACGATGGTAACATGGACACGGGATTTTACCCAGGTTCGGGCCCTCTTGATGGAGGTAAAACCCTACGTCCTGCTTTTGATTGTATTCATATGAGGATAGTACAAAGTACATGTGTCTACCACGAGATAGTAATAATGAATATGCGATTGTCTATTGACTAGCCTGGCCTCGGTTTATATAAGACACCGGAGGCCTAGGGTTTAGGAGAGTCCTTGTCTTGGGCGCCAAGTCTTGTGGAGTCTTCCTTGTATGCGGCAGGGGTTGTCCGAACTGGCCCATGAGTATATGGCCATGGGGGTCCTCGGCCCAATCCAACTGATCAGGAGACGATGTCGTGAGTACCCCCTAGTCTAGGACACTGTCAGTAGCCCCCTGAACCGGTCTTCAAGTTGGGGACGCTCCTCGATTCTTCCGAATAGTTCTTCATCTTTGGTCGTCGGTCTTGAAAACTGGTTCAACAAATCTTCTCGTCTTTGATCTTGAGGATCGTCGAGGTGACTCCGAAGAGTTTACATGTCGGGTATCCGAGGAGCTCCGTTAAGTTTCCGGCCTTTCTCAGTGCGTTGTTATTTTTGTGCCATACCTCGGGTTTGAAGTTGTTCCCGAGCGGCAACGTCCTCTTGCGTCTGAGCTCCAATGTCGCACTACGTTCGAGGTATCTTTAGCAGCCGAACACCAACACTGGACCGCTTCCGAGCTCCAATGCCGGAATGTATCCGAGCTCCAACGTCGGACTATGTCCGAGCTCCAACGCCGGACTATGTCCAAGCTCCAACGTCGGACTATATCCGAGGTGTCATCGATCACCTTGGTTCAAAAAAGTTGAAGGAGTTTAGTCGAGCTTAATGGAGGAAATGCCCTCTATGGAGCTAGCCACTAGCGTCCGAGATTTATGTCGGACTGCTTCCGGGGTGTCTATTGTAGTTGAGCACCAACGCCGGACTGTATCCGAGGTGGTGCACCACCTCGGCCATGGGCTAATTTTTATGAATTTAATTCCGAATTATGCAATGTAATCTCTGCCGAGATGTATAGCCAGTAGCCCTCAAGGTGCGTGTTGGCCTAATATCCGGGACGCACCTGAAGGAAAAAATCAAACCGCTAACCCTAGTAGCCCCTGAGACTCAGGTCGATTCATAAAATCAGCCTGAGGATCAATTCCTAGCTCGGCAGCATACTTAGGAATAGAAACGCGATGTGCAAAGTCCTCGAGACTCAGGTTGGGTGCGGCCGACCAACCTGAGGATAATAATCTCCTCGAAAACTATATTGCGCTTTAAATTTTCTGCATTGGATTGTCAATGCAGTAGCCCCCGAGACACTAGTTGGGTGGCAACACCAGACGAAGGCATCGATGTGCCCTTTTAATATTTGTAAATAATAAGCCCGAAGCCTACTAGCCCCCGAGTCTTAATGCGGGCATGGGAGGCCGAATTAAGGATCGATATCCATAGTAAAATCACAAATTATGTGTAATGACTCTATGTATCCAAGTACTTTACATCATTAATGCTCGGATCCGCATTGTACAAAACTTTGTTGACCGACCATCGGCTGCAACCTCCTCGGCCAGCAGCCGAGGAGTGTTTGTCCTATTTTATAAAGCCTTTATGAGGACAAAGATTTACGGCAAACAAGGCAATCTGGCCATACGGTTTTATAAACAAAGGTACGTGGAGAGATATGTTATATTACTTTATAATGTAAGAAACATCTTCCAAAGAAAATAATCCCGCTATTAGTTTTTTTCCTTTGGGTTGTCATGCTAAGCATGATCATGAAACCTCAGCTCCGATCAATGTGGGAGGAAAATACTGAGGATTTAGGGATTTAGTTCGGGGAAAGCTTCCAAACTATGTGCTCTAAATGAACCCAAATTTTTACCTCCGTTGCGACCGTTTATAATCTGAAAGTGGCCATCGTCGACTTCTAGCCCCTTGTAGATGCTATGCAGGGTGTTTCCACAATAACAAAACAACCCTTAGCCGACGTCTCGGTGCCCGAAGGCGGTTGTGTTAGCGGAAACGAGGCAATCAGATATGCGGGCTTTATGACTTTCACTTAGTCATAGGAGCTCAAAGTTGGGAGGCCATCAAGTAGCCCCCCGGTTAGTGTTCGGCAACAACCGAGGTCAAGCCGTAAACACTTCGGCTGAAGTTATGAATGGTCCGTCATTTAATACAGTCATCGGACCGCTGACCAGTTTACGCTTATTGTGACAGTCAGTTTTCGGCTTTCTCCACTGAGGTGCTTAACCATGCGAGCTGGAAGCACAATCGCAGTGGTTCTCCCTTTGCACACCTAGCTGAACAAAGCAGAACGTAGGAGGCAAGCACAGGAGCCGGGCAACCCAACTATTGACCAAAGAAACAATTCGAAACTGATGCATATATAGCAATATCCGAGAATTTTTGCCGAATCTCTAAAGGTGTCCGGCATTGCACTGCGAGACTTATGCCGAAAACACACAAATAGTTTAAAAGTGCCATAGGATTGGAAAACCAAAAAAAATGTCAGGAAAAACTCGACGTCCGGACTAGATCGATTGTTCGGTGCCAATCAGAAAATTGGTCTATGAAAAAAATTGTGCTTCTGTCGTGCTTTAACATGACACACCCAATCTCAAGACTTCAAGCGGGCCAGCCTACGGCTTCGACCTCCTATCCCGAAGGCGGAGTACTCCTCGTTAGGCCAGTTTAGCAAACTTTAGCGGCTCTGAGAGAGAAATTAGGCTCCCCAGCTATTGACCGCACACTCGCGTCGAAAAAAGGAGTGATAGAAAAAAGACTTTGCGACGACTAAGAAGAAGAACACTTACTATAAAACAACTCACATAAATTTAAGAGCCCCCGTGTGACTTGGGTAAAAGAATTTTATGTATAATGATTGTATGTACCAAAGTACTTATATCATATATGTGTTCACCCGAACTTTAAACGCGTCTTAACTGACCATTGGCTTCTCCCTCTTCAGCCAAGGGCCGAAAAGTGTTATGTACTCCACCTGTCGAGAATATCGACGGTGCTTCCGATAACCAGGCAATCAGGCCATAAGGCTGTAACAGACAAAGCGCGCTCAGGGAACTTATGCTATATTACTGACGAAGTGTAAGAAGCATCTTCGAAGAAAATAGTACCCCCATCGATACCTTTCTTTGGTTGCTCATTGTTACTATGAGACTTGTGCAATAGATTTTTTGTACTCATGAGTTCCGTTGTGTGCCGACCATAATTGAAAAAAATAAGAGTACTAGCTTTCGGCTTTACCCAGTCTGAGGTCAGAGCTCGGAGGACCCGGTCGTGACAATCGCAGAGGTGCTCCCTTTACTCCCTAGCCGAATAATCGGGAGCGTAGGGGTAAACACAGGAGCAAGGCAACCCAGCTTGCGGAACACTTAAGTCAATATGGTGCATATTGTGGCGTAATACACAAATAAGGAACGTAGCCGTATAAGTATAATCATATGCAAGAGGAAAGGCTCCATAAAGGAAGCCCCCGGTTAAACGGGGTATGTGAGTTTGTGTGTCACAAACAAAGTTTGGACAAGGAAGATTTTCACAAACAACTTTTTGTCAAAAAAGTATAATGCTTGGCCGAACCGAACAAAATTTAAAACTGGAAGTATTTGAGCATGAGAGCGACTTAGCTAGTTAATGTGTTAGACATTGATGACGTGGTCCGAGCTTGATGCGGGACAAGGTTCCAGCCCCCAGGCTGGTCCCAAGGTGGCCGAGTAGAGAGTTCGGCACTCCGGAAAGATGAAGCCCCTGTCCAGCCGCGGTGATGGAGCAGGTCGGCGGGTGACACCAGAGTCCCTAGCTGAGTAGGTTGACGAAGCGACGACGCGGGGTTGCCAACATAGGGCAGCGCGCTAAGGCGACAACACAATGTGGTCGACGGAGGCGACAGCGCGGCTCAGTCTAAGTCGATTGGCTGCACAGATAAGATAGTGCAAACCAAAAGTAATGACAACTAAAGATAATAATGTATATTAAAAAAATTCTTCTACTTAATTAATATAAGTGAAGTAAATAATGAAAGAGATATGGCCTCAGCGTCGAGGTCGGCCCGGTGAAGTGGTCGTGTGGTGATGCTGACAAAGGGATGTGCGCCGAGGCGACTCCCCAACTTGATCAACACAGGAACGACTACGTTGTTGGCCCCATAGAGTTGACCATGCGACGAAGTCGAAGGTGATCACCTGTGCACATAAAATAGTGCAGTCCAAAAATAAAAAATCTTCTATTTAACTGACATAAGGGATTTTTTTTGGATAAATATGGCCTGGGCGACAAGGTCAGCCCGGCGGAGCCGCAATGCGGAAAAGTTGACACAGGGACACACGTCAACTTGGTCAACGTTGGCGGGATGACGATATCGCCTTGCCGAGGTGTTAGCACGGCCCAACCTAAATAGATTGCATGCACACACAAAGTAGTGCAACCAAGAAATAATAATAGTGAAAAAAAGGTGCATAATTAATTTATGCGAAATAGGTTTGGTAAATATGGCCTGAGTGCCGAGACTAGCTCGATTGCGCGATGGCGTCGTGGTACGACGATGTCGGCGAAGGTTGGCCTGCCCAGGTGACTCGGAGAGGATGGCCGGACTAACGCCAGGTACAAACATCGGTAGAATTTCTCTGCAGAAACAATGCAGTACACGCCAACAGAAAAAACTCCATGCGTAATAACTTTGCGTGCTAACCAAATAGTTAGGAAGGATGAAACCTGGAATTATTTTGCACGTAGCAGACCAACGAGGAAATTCTTCAAGATCCCAGGTGACCTAGTACTACACCAGACCATCCTCCAGGAGAAATTGCAGTGGCAATTAATGAAGAATCAACAAAAAAATCAAGCATTAGATTTGGCTTCACATGAATTAGAAAAGCAAAGCTAAGGCATACTACACATTGATTAGATCTCGAAGATCGTGTTGCACTTATACTAATAATACCAATTAACAAATTGGATAACTTCCCTGATGCTTCACGTGGAGTTGGACTAGTATTCGGCCAGGGGACTTGGCCTGGGACTTCGGCCAGTGGAGGAAGAAATAGTGGCGGCTGATCATCTCTGATTTGACCACTAGTTGGACTAGTATTCGGCTGGTGCTCTAGTACGCTTCACGGCCAATCGGCCATAACACGTCCATGACCAAATCATCAGGGAACGGTGGCGCTTGTCGCTCATGGACGCGGCCGCCTATACTTTTGATCTGCGAATAATTAGTGTACACCAGCAACAGGGCTTGAAATAATTTTTTCATTACAGGATGATCTAATCAGAAGAACATCACCTGGTTCACCCCATCAATCCGTGACGATCACCCAGCAGGCTCTCAGTGAAAGCACCAATGTCGGTTCAATATCCGGCGTATCTCGTAGTAGGGGTCCTAAGCTAGGCGTCTTGGAACGATGGTAACATGGACACGGGATTTTACCCAGGTCCGGGCCCTCTTGATGGAGGTAAAACCCTACGTCCTGCTTTTGATTGTATTCATATGAGGATAGTATAGAGTACATGTGTCTACCACGAGATAGTAATAATGAATATGAGATTGTCTATTGACTAGCCTGGCCTTGGTTTATATAAGACACCGGAGGCCTAGGGTTTAGGAGAGTCCTTGTCTTGGGCGCCAAGTCTTGTGGAGTCTTCATTGTATGCGGCAGGGGTTGTCCGAACTGGCCCATGAGTATACGGCCATGGGGGTCCTCGGCCCAATCCAACTGATCAGGAGACGACATCGTGAGTACCCCCTAGTCCAGGACACCATCTCTACCCGCGAGGCGGTAAAGGGTAGCCAATATCTCCTGAAGGACCCAATGATTATAGGCCAATCTCCCTCACAAATACATGCCTCAAATTCCTCACTAAACTCCTGGCAAATAGACTCCATAAGGTTATCCTCACTTGCATCCATAAAAACCAGTATGGTTTCCTCAAATCAAGGTTCATTCAGGATTGCATTGCATGGAGTTTGGAATACATTCACCAGTGTCATCAGTCCAAGAGACCAATCCTTATCCTTAAGCTTGACTTTGGTAAAGCTTTTGACACTGTAGAACATGATCTGATTTTACTATTGTTGAAATATAAGGGCTTTGATGCAAAATGGATTGGTTGGATTAAAGAGCTTCTTTCTTCTGGATCTTCTTCCATCCTTCTAAATGGTTTCCCTGGTAAGTAGTTTAATTGAAAAAGTGGTGTAAGGCAAGGAGATCCTCTATCACCACTCCTCTTTGTTATTGTTGCTGATCTCTTGCAATCTATGGTTAATCAAATGCTTCAGTAAGGTTTACTGCCTCTCCAAATACCTTCTAATGATCATGACTTCCCAATAGTCTAATATGCAGATGATACCTTGTTGATTGTTCAAGCTGATGATTCCCAACTGCTAGCCCTTAAGAATATGTTGATTGCCTTCTCAAAATCAACTTGTTTAAAAGTCAATTTTCATAAGTCTTGCATCTTGCCCATCAATGTCACACAGGAGGAAGCAGTTAGATTGGCTCCTATTTTTGGATGTCAGATTGGATCCCTTCCTTGCACATACCTGGGTTTACCACAAAGCCTAGAATTCAAGATCTGGTGCCTGTTGTTGACAGAGTTGAGAGGAGGCTCTCTGCTAGTTCCTCTCTGCTTTCCCGAGGTGCAAGATTGAAGCTATTGCAATCAGTCCTTTCCTCTATGCCCATTTATTTTCTTTGCAGTCTGAGTCTACCAACTACTATTATTAAGCAACTAGAGAGAATAATGAGGCAATGTTTATGGAGAGGTAATTTTGGTACACCTAAACAATCTTTAGCTGCCTGGCCAATGGTTTGTAAGCCAAAAGATAAAGGGGGGCATGGGGATCATCAATCTTGAAGTCCAAAATAGAGCCTTGCTCACAAAGCACTTGCATAAGTTCTATAACAAAGCAGATATACCTTGGGTTTCCTTGATTTGGGACACATACTACAATGGAGTGGTTCCCCATGCAACTGTGCAGTGTGGACCCTTTTGGTGGAGAGATATCATAAAGCTAAATGAGGTTTATAGATCTCATACTATTATCACCATCAACGATGGAAGCAGGTCTCTGTTTTGGCATGATGTTTGGATCTTGGGGGAAACCATTTGCCAATCAAGGAGAAATTCCCCAGACTTTTTTCCTTTGCTCTGGATGAAAAGATATTTGTCAAGGACTTTATTGAAGACTTTCATATTGTTACTTATTTCCGATTACCAATATCTCAGGAGGCAATGGATGAGTTGGTTTCTCTTAACTCTGATTTAAGTGGATTGCAAAGATGCCCCCAGGAACCTGACTCTTGGTCATGGACATCTGGTGAAGGATCATACTCTGCTAAGAGTTACTATACTCTGGCCCATTCACATTTGCCAGATGTTGATCCTTGTAAATGGATTTGGAGATGCAAATGCATAATGAAAATCAAGGTTTTTGCTTGGTTAATGTTGAATGATGGGCTAAACACCAGAGACATGCTTGTAAGAAGACACTGGAGATCTGAAGATGAGGATAACTTATGCCCTATGTGTGTGGCTAATGTATATGAAGACATAGATCATCTGTTTTTCAAGTGCATCTTAAGCAACAGAGTTTGGAATTATCTACAGATTACCTGGTATGCTGGGCTATCTCCCAAAGAATGTATTCTGGCAGCCAAGAGGAGTTTCAAGCACCCTTTTTTCTTTAAGGTTGTTTACCTCGCTGCATGGAGCATCTAGACCACAAGGAATGACAGGATCTTCAGGCATATTAGGCCAACCTTTGGGGGCTGGAAGGCCAAATTCATCCATGACATCACCCTGCATTCCCATAGGATGAAGGCTTCGATCAAGTCATTGCTTCTCCAGTGGATTAATGCTCTGCCATGACCTATGTGACATGAACTTCTATTGTACATTTGTATATATGTTGTTGTTGTATATTCATAGGTAGGTCTATTAAACTCCTAGATAGCTTTTATTTAGTTTTTCTTTTATTGTAAGACTTGGGGCTCTATTTTAATAAATGGTTGTGGGGCTTTTGCCTCACAGTGTTCAGTCAAAAAAAGGGTAGCCAATATTTTCCATGCTAGATGTGTTATTCTCACGATGAGTGTTTATTCACTTGTCATTGCACGAGATTACAACAAAGGTACTAGGGATGCCTAGTCCCGAAATGAATAAATGAATTTACTTTATGTTGTCAAATAATAAATTCCTTGGAAAGTGTTGGTATGGAAGGCACCCATGGATACGGCTAACCATGGAAAGTGAAAGTTATGGTGGAAAAAGGAATAAACTTTATTTTATGTTTGGGAACCACCTAGGATGTATCTAGCATGGAAAGTGTTGGGATGCTCCAAGTCATTTTTGTTGGTAGGAAAAGTATGCCTCTCAAAAATAATTTTATCTCTCAATTTAAGCTATGAGCTCTGGCACCTCTACAAATCCCTACTTCCCTCTTCTAAGGGCCTTTCTTTTACTTATGCAATTTTTATTTTGAATTTGAGTCTCCATCTTCTCTTATAAAGCACCAACTAAGGGGCACTATGATCGTATTTGAGCATTGGGTGTAGCTAATATTTGAGTGTGTTTCATGAATGGATCAATGATTGAGCATGATGGGCTAGGGATAACTTGCTTTAGTGTTGATATTTTGGAAGACATGGTTGCTTGTTGGTATGCTTGAGTATTGAAGTCTTCATGTCAAAACTAGACTATTACTTTGAATCATATAAAAGTCCATATGTCCATGCTATAAAGAAAAGAATGTGATGAACATGTTAGGCAGCATTCCACATCAAAAATTCAGTTTTTATCATTTACCTACTCGAGGACAAGCGGGAATTAAGCTTGGGGATGCTAATACGTCTCCAATGTATCTATAATTTTTGATTGTTCCATGCTGTTGTATTATCATTCTTGGATGTTTTACAATCATTTTGTAGTCATTTTATATCACTTTTTGGTACTAACCTATTGACATAGTGCCCAGTGCCAGTTGCTGTTTTCTGCATGTTTTTTACATCGCAGGAAATCAATATCAAACGGAGTCCAAACGCAACGCATCTCCTGGAGGATTTTTTGGGCCAGAAGAAAGCCAATGGGCCAAGGAAGCACCTGATGGGCTGCTCGAGGGGAGCAGCACCCACCAGGGTGAGCCAGGGGGCCCAGGCGTGCCCTGGGAGGGTTGTGCCCACCTCGGGTGCCCCTCGAACCGCCTCTTTGCTCTATAAACACCCAAATATTACAGAAACCCTAGGGGAGTCAACGAAATATTGATCCAGACGCCATAGAGTCCAGAACCACCAGATCCAATCTAGACACCATCATGGAGGGGTTCACCACTTCCGTTGGTGCCTCTCCTATGATGCGTGAGTAGTTCTTTGTAGACCTACGGGTCCGTAGTTAGTAGCTACATGGCTTCCTCTCTCTCTAGTTTATCAATACAATGGTCTCTTGGATATCCATATGATGTAAGTCTTTTGGCAGTGTGTTTGTTGGTATCCGATGAACTTTGAGTTTATGATCAAATCTATGTTTTTATCCATGAATGTTATTTGAGTCTTCTTTAATCTCTTATATGCATGATTGCTTATAGCCTCGTATTTCTTCTATGATATTTGGGTTTTGTTTGGCCAACTTGATCTATTTATCTTGCAATGGGAAGAGGTGCTTTGTAGTGGGTTCGATCTTACGGTGCTTGATCCCAGTGACAGAAAGGGACCGACACATATGTATCATTGCTACTAAGGATAACAAGATGATATCTATATCTGCCGCAATAGATAAATGGATCTCGTCTACATCATGTCATCGTTCTTATTGCATTACTCCATTTTCTCATGAACTTAATACACTAATGCATGCTGGATAGCGGTCGATGTGGAGAGTAATAGTAGTAGATGCAGGCAGGAGTCGGTCTACCAATATTGGACGTGATTCCTATATAATGATCATTGCCTAGATATCGTCATGATTGTTTGAAGTTCTATCAATTGCCCAACAGTAATTGTTTTCCCACCGTTTGCTATTTTTCTCGAGAGAAGCCACTAGTGAAACCTACGGCCCCCGGGTCTCTTTTCATCATACTTGCCTTTGCGATCTATTTTCTCTTCCATTTATTTTTAGATCTATTAAACCAAAAATACAAAAATACCTTGCTGCAATTTATTTGTTCCGCGATCTATTTATCCTATCTACCACTTTTTACCTCACGTTCTTGCCTATATTGAGGCGCCGTACCCGAAAGGGATTGACAACCCCTTTAACAAGTGGGTTGCGAGTATTTGTTATTTGTGTGCAGGTGATGTTTACGTGGTGTGAGGAGGTTCTCCTACTGGTTCGATAACCTTGATCTCATCACTAAGGGAAATACCTACCGTCGCTATACTGCATCATCCCTTCCTCTTTGGGGAAATACTGACGTAGTTCTAGCAGACATCAACTACCAACCTCATATGCTTCTCCCCATTTTGCCAGTAAGGACCAAAAAGGTTTGAAGACATAGAGTTTCTACGCGTTCCCAGGTGGAGACGAAGTTGGAGCAGCAGGGTCAACATTGGTGTTAGGTGGTGCAGAGCGGCCTGGGGCAGCATCTTGATGTAGTGAAGTTAATGCTGGTGAAGTGGCATCGTCTTCTTCATCGACGACTCTCGCAACAATAGTTGCAGCCGAAGATGAGTACTCGGAATCTTCAATAGAAGGTGTTGGATGCCAACTTGCAGATTGTGGTGGCCTGGAGTCAAACTTGAATTTCTCAGTGAAGCCATCCTCACGAAGATCATCTTCAGAGCAGAGCAAGGTAAGGCTCTTCCAGGACCGCCGACAGGCTTCATGAGCAATGAAAGAATTCTTGGTGGCCAGGTTGCGAATGCGATTGACATCAACCAGAAGGCTCTGCATTTGGCGTTTCAACCATTCATGATGCTTATCCTGCTTCTGATGCAAAGATACCAGAAGCTCACGGTCATTGAGGACACGTGAGCGCTTTCGAGGCCTTTGTGCAATTGTACTGGCAGTGGCTTCAGTATTAGCACGATGTGGCATGCGCAAGTTGCCAGCCACGGGATAGTCAGGAGTAGCAGAATTTGGTACGTGAATGCCTTCAATAGGTTGAGTGAAGCTTTGATATTCAACATTCTGCAGATGGAGTGGCTTCTTTGCTGGATCATAGTAGATGGCTTCATAGGACATGTCAACATCAGGCAGAAATAGGACATGATTGCGGGCTGATGGTTGATAGTCAACTGTGCAATGAAGCTTGATTAGACGCACGATCCAGGGGGCATAAACTTTAGGACAAACAAATCAATTCTAGAAGCAGCCAGATGGCGAATAAATAAATCCCGAGTGTTGAATCTTATGCCATTGACAATATAGAAGACCAATGTCTTCATGGCACCTTCGAGTTTAGCTCCAGAAGAGTATCCTTTGATTGGCCATAGAGTACGCCTCAGAATGTGATATACTATGTGGGGAAAGTACTTGAAGTCTTCAACAAAGAACTCTTTAGGGTATTTAGCGTCTTGGGGCAATAGCTTCATCATGCTCAGCATCTGACTCATATTTGGCTCAGGCTTCCGAAAGATGCTCTGCAGTTCATATTGATAGAGCTGACAACCTGGTTCGTATAACTCACTAGGAGTGGGCAGGGAAGTAATCTCAATGATGTCCTGAGATTTGGCTTAATGATGAACATCTCCTGTCATCCACTTAAGGACCCAAGTCTTCGGATCCCTGTTATAGCCTCAAATGTGCAAAGTTGCATGAAACTGCAGCAGAAGCTCTTCCTTCCAGTGCTCCTTGTCAGTCACAAAAGACAGCAGCCCAACATCTCTGAAACAATCAAGTGCCTCTTCAAGGCATGGTAGCCCAGCAACAACATCACAATCTAGACGCTTATGAGGAAAAATCCGGTCTTGGTTGTATAGGATGGACGAGTAATAGCTTCATTTCTATCGGCTCCAAAACCTGTCAGAGGAGATCTTGGGCTTTGTGTATGGGTTCTTGGCGCTGTCGAAGAATGTGTTGTGCTCTCTGAAGCTGAGCACACCAAACGAGCCATGTGTTGTTGCATCACTAGGAAGCCTAGGCAATCTTGGCTTTGGCTTCAAAGTCCGAGGCCTCTGCTCCACGTGATAATCATATTGTGGCCTGGGAGCAGTGGGTGGAACCATTCTAGGCCATCTGACAGTTACCAACTCACCTTGATAGAATGTGCGTTCCATGGTATGTGGCCTTGGTGGAGGAACGACGTCATCAGAAGTGATTGGATGTTCAATGTTGTCAGTTGCTGCATTGGCTTTGGGCTCCACATTTTCTTTAGCCATGACAGTGTCATTGGCTTCAGTATTGATATTGGTGGCAGCCACATTGGCTTCAACCTCCATCTCTTCAACGACTGGAGGGTCTGCACAAGCACATTCTCGGCTTGTATGACTGGATCACTGGTAAGGGGATTGGCTTCTCTTTCTTCTTCTCTTTCTTCATCGGTTGATGCAGCCAGAATGTCTTCAACAGCTTTTGCTTCGGACTCTTGAGCTGTCGCGGAGGAGATGGCGTCAGGGAACACTTGACGTGCTACTGAGCCAGTTGGTTGCACATCCTCCTCTGGTATGCTTGACATGGATGCCTGAGACTTGGGACCTCTACGAAGCCTCCTGAACGAAGGAACGCCTGTGGTGAGGGGATAGTCAAATCAAAGTCGTCAGGACTTTCTTTCTGAGTCTAAAGCACCGGAGTGGTGACTTGAGCTAGAGGAGTGCGCATAATAGCTTCATCATCCATTGGCATATCCTGAATGATTGGCGTCATAGGACGAGGAGTCAGAGGATGACCAATACTAATCAATTCACTACTCGTCGAAGCAGGCAATGATACCATGGGTGTTGGTTCAAGTTAAGGAAGGACTTCATCATCATTTACATTATCTTCATGACCAATGTCTTCAGCAGTGTTGCAGTCAGCAGCTGGAACTTCTTCATTTTCTGGATCCTCTGTGGAAGCAGGCTCATGGACCACGAGGCGGTACTCGCGGTTGGCAGAGGCAGGTAATACAACAGAGATGGGTTTAACAATTAGGGACTCTGGGGCAGTAGCACACTCTTTTCTTGAAGACGCCCTTTGTATTCAACTTCTTCTTGGAGTGAGCATCATCAGATGTATCCTTGAGCTTCCTCTTCCTGGTTTCGGCTTAAGCTTGCCTAGTCTTCCTGAGTTCAGAAGCGGCAGAGGGGACCTTTGGCTTCAAGTCAGTCATGCTGGCAAGGAAGACAATGCTTGGTTGTCCCTGCCTTGGAGCATTGGGATTAGCTTCTGCAGGCTTCTTGCATTTCTTAGCAGCCATCCTGGGGTCGATGCTAGGACGCCCAAGAGCCTTTCTCTTCTTAGCTTCATTGTGTGCTTGCACACATTTCTACGCATAATACTTCATGCGCTTGCGTGAGCCTTTGGATTCTTCATGCTTCTTGTTGAATTCTGCCTTGAGGTCGTGCATCATCTTCTTGAAGATTTTCACATCAGCCTCGCTGAGCTTGTCCATGTGTTTCTTGAAGTGTGCCTTCTCATGATCAATCTTGTTCTTGAGCTCGACGATTTTTTGAGCCAAGGCAAGTTCATTTGCAATGTCTCGATGAAAGGTACACTGATGTCCACTGGCAGCTACAGATCATCAAGGTTGATGCGTTGGTCCTCGAACCATTCATCAATGAAGTTGTTCAGAATGTCAGCATCAAATAGAGGTAGATCCTGGAAGATCCCAGCCTCCTGTTTGCTCTTGATCAGCTGTTCCAGAGCATCATCTGCAAGATCTTCATCACTTGGCAGATCAATAGTGTTTTCCTCATTGCGTAGGACGGCAGCTGGAGTGAGAGCCTGCCCAGAAACCTTCTTGGGCTTTGGCTTCTTGTTCCTCTTGGACACGCGGGACTGATCTTCTGATTGCACACTGGTTTCAAGAGGTGCAGTTTTCAATGGCTTCTTCATCGAAGCTTTTGGAGCAGCAGCAGCAGAGGGCTTTGAAGCTTTAGACTTTTTCTTCTGCTTCGGTGGTGAAGGAGCATCTTTAGAGTCTGCATCTTCAGCAGATTGCTCCACTATGGCCCTCTAGGTAGCAATGTGAGACAGAAGCCCATCAAAGTTGGTGAAGGGGCCAATTCTGTTTTCATTGGCTTCATGTGTACCATCTGACCTTGGTGCAGACAGACAAGGGTTAAAGTCGAGTCCAAACCCCTTCTTGTTCTGCTTGGTAGAATCCTTGGCAAGCTGGAAGTTGCGCTTGAAGAGATATCATCACGACACCATAGAAGAGATGATGGGTCGGCATTTTCTGGCTGAGGTCCTTGGATCATGCATGGATAGAACTTCTGAGCAATAGCTTCAGGTTTTGTCTTCGGTGCTAAGTTCTTGTAAAGAATATCACCCCACGGGCGCTTGATGGCATTCTTCTCAGCATATTCAGGTGTCACGAAGTTGTACTTGAACCACTGCTCAGCCCAATATCTTTGGATCCATTGGATTCTGTTCTTGCGCTGTGTATAGCTCTCTTCAAGATCAGATTTGTAGAGCTCATACAGATCTGGGGGCAGGTCCAGTGCTGTATTGCCACGGTGTTGCCTGCTGCCTTTCCTTGCAAATTTTTCAGTGGCCATTGGATTCAGACGGATTGGCTTCAGATTAGTGAAAGGCTTCCGTCGACTTGTCAAACAAGAACCGGCTCCAGGAGATTCCATATGAAGCTGTAAGAATTCTCCCAGGGACATGTACCTGTGACAGCGTTAGAGATGCGAGGGAAGGGGAAGAGGATATATGCATTCTCAGAAGATTTTGAAGATAAATCAGTTAGAAGACATTGACCTCATAGTGTGAAGACATTCACTTATTTGAAGGAAGTTGGTTCCAAATTTGTACGAATCCAAGAATAAGTACAAGTGAGGAATCTAACTAGTTGTGAAGCATAAGTGGACGTACTTTGCAAGATATGTGATGCAGAAAAAGAAAGATCTAGATTTGGAAGTTTAGAAACCGCTTTTGGGTGAAGTTGACAGATTTGATGGATCTAAAAGGCGATAAAAAGCGAGTTTTATTTACCATAGAGGAACTACTAGATGAGGCAGAACGGATGCCTAGCAGTCCAATCTCCCGTGCCCTAACTTGGCGACGGAAGACACCTACGGCGGCGGCAGAGAAGACGAGGTCCGCAGCCGGCGTGAGGACGTCGTCGAAGAAGTCGCGGCAGCTAAGCGCTTCGTCCCTGGCGTCAACACGAGCTAACGGCGGCGCTAGGATTTAAGCGAGATGGTGAGGTGGAAGAGGAGATAATGACCGCGTGGGGGAGTATTTATAAGGAGGAGGGCGGTGTAGTACAATTACGCAAGTGCCCCTGGCGGTTCACATCTAAAGGACACGTGGCATGCATGCAACTTATCAGGAGTCGAACCATGTTCCCACGCACGCCTGGATTGTCGGGTGGTCGTTCCGGATTCTATGGTTTTCAAGCAAAGGATAAGGCATTAAAAGCAGTTTTAAATGTGTGTCTCTGTATCTTCAGCTGACAAGGACACAGTGAAGATATTTGACAAGTGTCAACAGAATGCATATGACTAGACAGAAAGAATTTTTGGGATTAGCATAGAAGGGATTAGGGTCCGATCACATTCACTTAGGTCAGAAAAATAGCAACATGGAGACATAGCTATAAGTGAATGTTGTAGAGGACAGAACACATATATAGTATTGAAGATAAATCAAGATTGCGAAGATATTGATTTTGAAGACAAATCAATGTTGAAGACAATCCAAATATGAAGATAATGCAATCATGACGCCAAATGGAATTCTTCAAGAAAGTGTGGTGGTGGCGTTACCCACCGTATATGAAGTATTAGACCCAGACACGGTGCACAATTATCGTGGCGCTCCGAAGTCAAATTTCACATTAATGTATTCACACTCAGAGGGTAAGTCTTCATTGATTGAAGAAATACATTACTTTGTGTGTTGCACATCTAAGTCATCAACATGCATAAGCGTTAGGATGTGTGTCCATTACTGGATATTTGAGGATTCTAAGATATTTAGCTCACACCGCAGCTTGCAAAACCTTTTCTAATCCAAGGGCTTTGTGAATTATCTGCCAGTTGCTCTTCAGTGTTGACGTGAATGATATCAATATCTTCCTTGATGACATGATCTCTGAGAAAATGATGACGAATCTCAATGTGCTTTGTCTTTGAGTGCAGAACTAGATTTCTTGGGAATCTTGATGGCACTGTCATTGTCGCAGAAGAGTGGCACATTATTCATGTTGATACCATAATCCTTGAGAGTTTTCTTCATCCAGAGAAGCTAGGACAGCAAGATCCAGCAGCAATGTATTCAGATTCAGCAGTGGAGAGGGATACACAGTTCTGCTTCTTTGAAGGCCAATAGACAAGAGATCGTCCAAGAAAGTGACATGTGCCTGATTTAGACTTGCGATCAACCTTGTCACCAGCATAATCACCATCAGAGTATCCAACTAGATCAAACGTTGAGCCCTTTGGATACCATAATCCTAGTGTTGGGGTATGAGCCAAATATCGAAGAATTCGCTTCACAGCAACGTGATGCGATTCCTTTGGTGCCACTTGGAATCGGTCACACATGCAAATGCTAAGCATAATATCAGGCCTAGATGCACATAAATATAGTAAAGAACCAATCATGGAGCAGTATACCTTTTGATTGAACTCTTTACCATTGTTGTCAGGGCCAAGATGACTTTTGATTGGCATTGGCGTTGTGTACCCTTTGCAGTCTTGCATTCCAAACCTTTTGAGGCAATCTTTGATGTATTTTTCTTGTGATATTAAGATGCCATTGCGCTGTTGATGGATTTGAAGACCAAGGAAGAATTTCAGCTCTCCCATCATGGATGTCTGATATTGCTCTTGCATCATGTATTCAAACTCATCAATGTATCTCTTATTAGTGCAGCCGAAGATGATGTCATCCACATATATTTGACACACAAACAGTTCACCGTCATATGTCTTCGTGAAGAGAGTGGGATCTAGAGAACCAGGTTTGAAGCCTTTGAGTGTGTCATACCAACCGCGAGGTGCTTGTTTGAGGCCATATAGTGCCTTGTTGAGCTTGTACACCATATCAGGATGCTTTGGATCTTCAAAACCAGGTGGTTGAGCGACATACACTTCTTCTTCAACTTTGCCATGGAGAAAGGCACTCTTCACAACCATTAGGTACAGAAGAATGGTGTGATGGTTAGCATAGGCCAGCAGTATACGAATGTCTTCAAGCCTAGCCACAACATGGAAGTCGATTCCTTCCACTTGTGTGTATCCTTGAGTGACGAGGCGATCTTTATTTCTAACAACTTGTCCATGTTCATCCATTTCGTGCCAATGATCTTGTGCTTGCGAGGATCAGGATGTTTGACAAGCTCCCAGACATTATTCAGCTCGGATTGTTAAACTCTTCTTGCATAGCTTGAATCCATTCAGGTTCCATGAAGGATTCTTCGACTTTCTTGTGTTCAAACACAAAGACAAAAGCAAAGTGACCACATAAGTTTGCTAGTTGCTTAGCTCTTGATCGAGTGAGAGGACCAGGTGCATTGATGCTATCAATAATCTTCTCAATTTGGACTTCATTTGCAACCCGATGATGAGCTGGATGAAGATTTTGATCAGACTGACTATTGTCTTCATCTTCAGCATTGGCTTCAGACTGAGCATTGTCTTCATGTTGATTAGGTGCAGAAATGATGATCTCATCCTCAGCCTGTTCCTCGGTGGGTAAGATTTCTCCAGTACTCATCAACCTGATAGCTTCGCCTGGTGTAGCTTCATCTAGCACATTTGGCAGGTGCTCTCTTTGAGAGCCATAGTTTTATTGAACTGCACATCTACAGTTTTAACCACTTTGTAGTGAAAGAGGTTGAAGACTCTATAGGTGTGCGAGTCCTTTCCGTAACCAAGCATAAAACCTTCATGTGCTTTCGGTGCGAATTTAGACGTGTGATGTGGATCCTTGATCCAGCACCTAGCACCAAAGACTTTGAAGTAACTAACATTTGGCTTCTTACCAGTCAGAAGTTCATAAGATCTTTTCTTGAAGAACTTATGAAGATAGACTCTATTGATGATGTGGCATGCAGTATCAATAGCTTCGGGCCAGAATTTTCTTGGAGTCTTGTATTCGTCGAGCATCGTGCATGCCATCTCAATGAGCGTTCTCTTCCTGCGATCCACTATGTCATTCTGCTGAGTTGTGTAAGGAGGAGAGAACTCATGCTTGATGCCCAAAGTATCAAGATAAGTGTCAAGGCTAGAGTTCTTGAACTCAGTGCCATTATCACTCTGGATGTGCTTGATCTTGATGCCATAATTCGTCATGGCCCGATTTGCGAAGCCTCTGAAGACATCCTGCACTTCAGTCTTATAGGGAATTATCTGTACCTAGGTGTCTCTCGAATAATCATCAACAATAACGAAGCCATAGAGATGTGCAGTGGTAGTAAGGGTAGATTAGTGAGTAGGGCCAAATAAGTCCATGTGAAGCAGCTCGAAGGGACATGAGGTAGTCATGATTGTCTTCGAGGGATGCTTGGATCTAGTCATCTTCCCAACTTCACAAGAACCACATAGATGATCCTTCTTGAACTTGACACCCTCGATGCCAATGATATGCTTCTTCTTGGCGAGAGTGTATAGGTTCCTCATGCCCGCCTGTCTTAGCCGTCGATGCCATAGCCAGCATTCTGAAACCTTTGCTAGAAGACATACGGCAAACTGTGGTCCTGCTGAGAAATCTACATATGCAGTTCACCTCTTCGATAGCCTTCGAAGACTAGAGATTTGTCAGATTCCATTAGCACAAGACAATGATATTTTCCAAATATCACAATCATGTTCAGATCATAGAGCATTGACACGGACATTAAGTTGTATCCAAGGGATTCAACAAGCATCACTTTGTCCATGTGCTGATCCTTTAGCAACTCTACCAAGACCCAATACCTTGCTTTTAACAGTGCCAGCGAATGTGATGGGGCTCTTAGTAGATGGATGTAGGGTTGAATCCATAAGAAGACTTCGATCACCAGTCATGTGGTCGGTGTAGCTGCTATCCATGATCCATTCAGTGGCTTTTGGAGTTGTACCAGTGCAGTTAGCGGGATAGGCTTCACCAAGAGTATTGTGAAGCAGAAACATGTAGCAAACAAGCATATTATAAAAGTTTAGATTCATGTTAGGCATGATAGGATGCTCGTCAAGGAACCCTGGGACGAAATACATGGTAAGACCATTGGGGCATTTTATCTTGCATCCCACAATATGTTTTATTTCTCCAGCATTGGCGTCAGAAGTCTTTGATTTCTAGCTGGAGACCTTTCCCTACAAGAGAAGTTAATTCTTCTTAAGCACCCACATCTTCAGGGGTGGCTTAGAAGCAATGAGTCTAAGTGCAGCATCTGAGAACTTTGGCTTGGGAGCCCTAGCAAATAGCTTCGCAGGAGGAGAATAGTACTCATATGTATATGCAGAGAAGTTCTTAGTTTTGTGAACATAGCGGTTAGAGGAAACACGCTCATATTCATGAGTCTCATAATGATTCTCCTGCAAAACATTGGTGTTAGGTTGACCATGAGTGGTCCGCTGTCTGTATGAAGCCTTTGGGCCATATGATGCTTTTGGTCTGAGGTTTGTCTTCTTCCCAGGTGATGTCATGACAACATTCACGGGAAGCTTCTCAAGACAACTTTTGGGCACCCATATCTTCTTTTGGGGTGGCCCGTTCCTGCAGCTAGTACCAATGTACCTGGCAAACACTTCACCATTCTGATTCTTGAACATTTTGTAATTGGCATCAAAGGATTCATCAATGACAATTAGGTTAGCATAAGTGAAGCCAAATAAAGTGGAGGGGTCCACTTAAGGATTTCAGCAGCAACCCAGGTGGTTTTGGGGTACTGCTCAGTCATCCAGTATGAACCATCAACGTTCATTTTCCTCTCGAACCCAACACCCTCTTTTCTAGGGTTTTGGTTCCGAATCTGTTTCTTGAGGACACCACACAAATTCTGATGCCCTTTGAGGCTTTTGTACATGCCAGTCTCAAGCAATGTCTTCAACCTAGCATTCTCATCATCAATAGTAGTGGCATCCTCAGTAGAGGAGTTAGTTACCACATCAGCAGTTGAAGATATTGCAACATCAGAAGTAGCAGAACATCCAGCAACAGAGACAACATTATCATGCTCAAGACATTTTAAACATGGTGGAAAAAATTATACCTGAGTGGAACTGATCTGTTGGGCGAGTAGTGAATCTTCTCTTTTTGAAGATCTTCTTGAGACACTCTCAGTTTCTCAAGGTCTTGCTTCCTTTGAAGATAATCATAGGAAAGCTTCTCATGAGAGGCTGAGAGAGTTTCATGACGACTTTCAAGTTTTGCATACTTAACGTGAAGACTTTCAATATCTTCGATTAAGGACTGAGTTTGATTCATTTCCGCATCCAACGGGTCATCGCTTTTGTCAGCAGCTTTTGAATATGTTCCATAGCAGTTTGTTGCTCAGTTGCTATTTTACCAAGTGTCTTATAGCTAGGTTTGGATTCACATTCAGAGTCATCTTCACTAGAGGTTTGGAAATAGGCATCGCGAGAGGTTACCTTGGCACCACGTGCCATGAATCAGTAGGATGGAGCAGAGTCTTCATCATCATTAGCTTTGTCTTCAAAGTCGTGACCATTGTCTTCAGTGTTGAAGATGGACTTGGCGATGAAAGCTGACGCCAGAGCCAGGCTTGCCACACCTGAATCAGACTCCTCCTGGGACTCCATCAACGCCTCCTCAGAAGCAGACTCCTCCTCTGAATCCATCTCCTTGCCAATAAATGGACGAGCCTTGCTTGACGAGGTCTTCTTGTGAGATGAAGACTTTGACGATTTCTTCTTTTTCTTGTCATCGGAATCATATTCCTTGCTCTTATTCTTCTTCTTCTTTGATTCCTTATCCCACTAAGGACACTCGGAGATGTAGTGGCATGTCTTCTTGCATTTGTGGCAAGTTCTCTTATTGTATTCACGTGATGAAGCCTCATCGTTCTTTGAGCTAGATCTTGAAGACTTGTTGAACTAATTCTTCTTGGAGAACTTTTGGAACTTCCTTACAAGCATTGCAAGCTCTCTGCCAAGCTCTTCAGGATCACGAGAACTACAGTCAGATTCTTCTTCAGATGAGGAAACAATCTTTGCCTTTAGGGCACGGGTTCGGCCATAGTTGGGACCATAGATATCACGCTTCTTAGATAGCTGAAACGCATGTGTGTTGAGCCTCTTAAGTATATCAGACAGATCGAGATCTTTGAAGTCAGGATGTTCTTGTACAATCAGGGATAAGGTGTCAAATGAGATGTCAAGTGATCTCAGGAGCTTCTTCACGATATCATGCTTGGTGATCTCAGTGACGCCAAGAGCACGAAGCTCATTGCTGATATCAGTCCGGTGATCGAACGTGAGCTGGACATTCTCATTGTCATTTCTCTTGAAGCTGTTGAAGAGATTGCAAATAACATCAATCCTTGAGTCTCTCTGAGTTGAGATGCCTTCGTTGACCTTGGACAACCAGTCCCAGACCAGCTTTGCAGTTTACAGTGCACTCACACGACCATACTGCCCTTTGGTCAGATGACCACAGATGATGTTCTTGGCGGTTGAGTCCAATTACACAAATCTCTTGACATCAGCAGCGGTGACACCTTCACCGACTTTGGGAACGCCAGTCTTGACAACATACCAGAGATTGACATCAATGGGTTCAAGATGCATGCGCATCTTATTCTTCCAATAGGGGTAATCAGTGCCATCGAAGACGGGGCACGCAGCAGAGATCTTGATTATCCCTGCAGTCGACATAGCTAAAACTCAAAGTGGTTAAACTGAATCACACAGAACAAGGGAGTACCTTGCTCTGATACAAATTGAAAGTGCTAGTTATCGACTAGAGGGGGGGATAGGTTTTATGAGAGTCTTCAAAACACGGTGGCTTTGAAGACAAACAAGTAACCTGAACCTATATAGTAAGCAGCGGAATGAAAACTACACTAGGCAAGCATTAGTCAAGAATACAATATAGTGGAAGCACGAAGACTAACTGCAGCTAGGTAGACATGATCAGGATGGAAGACAGTACGAAGCCAAACAGATATAAGTCTTCACATAGTGAAGTCAAATGAATTAAGCAGACAAGCAATGACTTCACGAAGACAAACTGAAGAGCAATGAGAGTAGGGGATAGAACCAGTTGCTTGGTGAAGACAAGGATTTGGTAGACCAGTTCCAGTTGTTGTGACAACTGTACGTCTGGTTAGGGAGGCTGAGATTGAACTCATAAGATCGTGTCTTCACCTTATTCCCCTTGAGCTAAGGATACCCAGTCCTCGCCCAATCACTCTAGTAAGTTTTCAAGGTAGACTTCCAAACCTTCACAGACTTCATTCACTGGCAAACCATAATGACTCTTGGATGCTCAGAACGCGATGCCTAACAGCCTAGAGGATTCACAATCCTCAAGTGTAACAAGTCTTCAGATCACGCGGACAGAAAGACTTTTGTGATGCCTAGCACTCTTTGGCTCTGGGTGTTTTTGGCTTAGTCCTCGCAAAGATCTCTCTCTCAAATGCTTCGGAGGTGGGTTGCTCTCAAACGACAAAAGTTGTGCACTAACTCTGAGCAGCCACCAATTTATGGTGTAGGGGGTAGGTTATTTATAGCCAAGTGGCAACCTGACCTGATATGTCCGAAATGACCCTGGGTCACTAAGGAACCGACACGTGTCAAATAGTCAGATTTCAAACACACGCGACAGCTTGGCTTGGGCTAGAAGCAAAGCTGACTCATCCACCTCTGGATAAGGTTTGCTCTCATTGTCTTTGCTTGAAGACATAGGATTTGGTTGAGCATCACATCGCTCACTCTGACTTTGTTCACTTGGACCCCACCTAACAATGCGGTGGTTCCTATGACTCAGTAAAGAAGAAAGGAAACTACGAAACATCTATGTCTTTGCACTCCATAATATTCAAGTGAATATCTTCACACGTCATAATCTTCATCGTGAGTGTCTTCACGAACCACCATTGTCTTCAATGTCTTCACACATTTTTAGGGGTCATCTCTGGTAGGTAAACCGAATCAATGAGGGACTACTACTTGTTTTATACTGTAATTCTCACAAACACATTAGTCCCTCAACCAAGTTTGTCGTCAATACTCCAAAACCAACTACGGGTGGCACTAGATGCACTTACAGTGAGAAATGAAAAGAGGACAAAAGCGAGAAACGATTGGAACGAATGGGTGGCCAAGATTGGGACACGATAACGAGGAGGACCAGATCGAACGTCCAGCATGCAGATCGACCTAGGAGGGCCCTTATTCTGGCACAAATCAATAATTGAGATGGTCGTTGTCCAGATCATTACAGACTGTTCCGTTTTTGACAGATTCTGTTTTCAATACATAGTTTGCTTGCTTCCTAGTTTCTATGGCTTATACTGCTCAATATAAATTGTGAAAATGATAAGGTACAATAGGAATTGTGTGAGAACAATTATGAATCTTGTCTTTGACAATACCAAAGTGAATGATTTTTCTTTATCATACTAACCTATCTCACAAAGTTCCGTTAAGTTTTGTGTCATTGAAGTTTTCAAGTTTTGGGTGACATGTCAACATGAGGAGAATAAGGAGTGAAAAGATCCTAAGCTTGGGGATTCCCAAGGCACCCCAAGGTAATATTCAAGGAAGACCCAAGCAACTAAGCTTGGGGATGCCCTGGAAGGCATCCCCTCTTTCGTCTTCAACATTATCGGCAACCCGACTTGGACCTATATTTGTATTCGTCACATGATATGAGTTTTGCTTGGAGCGTCATTTTATTTTATTTTTATTTGCTTGATGATATTTATAATAATTTTTTGCATCTTTCATTTCAATAAAAATTTCAAGTATAGCCTTTACCATGCTTATTTTGCAAGCCTACATGTTGCTGTTTGAAAACAGAAAGATTTCTACCATTGTCTGATTTGTTCTGGAAAGTCAGAACATGATAAAATCTTGAAAGTTTTACACAATAATCTAAAACAAATTTTCTATAGTGTGCTAAATTTTCAAAAATTTTGGAGTTAGTGAAGTATGAATCTTCTTGCGTTCTTTACAGACTGCCCTATTTTAGCAGATTGCTGTTATGTTTAACATTTTTTGCATATGTTTATCTGTTTAATGATTGTAGTTCAGGATAGGAGTATTAAATATGCAGAGGCATTTAGTATGCAATGTTAAATAATAATTTTAGTGATTTTCTACAGTAGAGAATGATAAGGTTTTTGCATTGATGTAACGCCCTGGATTCGATGCGCCAGGTGTCTTCCAGTTATTCGCCGTTGTTGCCATGTCATTGGCTTGTGTGTTTCATTTTGCCATGTCATCATGTGCATCTCATTTTGCATACGTGTTCATCTCATGCATCCGAGCATTTTCCCCGTCATCCGTTTTGCAATCCAGCACTCCTATGTCATCCGGTGTCCCCTTCTTGTCTCTTTTCATGAGCGGGTGTTAAACATTCTCGGAATGGACCGAGGTTTGCCAAGCGGCCTTGGTACACCACCGGTAGACCGCCTGTCAAGTTTCGTGCCATTTGGAGGTCGTTTGATACTCCAACGGTTAACCGCGTAGCCCGAAACCTTTCTCTCTTTGCAGCCAAGCCCCTCTTCACCATAGCCCGTGAGCCCATCCAAACCCCCCCCATGCTCTCGGTCGTTCGATCACGATCGTGTGGGCGAGAACCGCTCCTCATTTGGAGTCTCCTAGCTCCCTCTACCTATAAATA
Organism: Triticum dicoccoides; assembly: GCF_002162155.2. Classification (NCBI taxonomy): domain Eukaryota; kingdom Viridiplantae; phylum Streptophyta; class Magnoliopsida; order Poales; family Poaceae; genus Triticum; species Triticum dicoccoides. The sequence goes on along the minus strand of NC_041387.1, from coordinate 334,737,002 downwards.
CACCTCCCCCTCCGAAAATCCCGGGTACAAACCCTAGCCTTCTTCCACCCCGCGCCACCCGACACGTCCGGTCCGGTCGGACGCAACAGCCGCCGCCCCCCGCGCCAATCAGCG
>NC_041387.1:334719970-334736584 GCF_002162155.2 Triticum dicoccoides | reverse complement strand
GGCCCGCGCGCGCCCGCCTCCTCGCGCCGCTCGCCCGTGCGCCTTGCCGTCCCTCGCCGCGACCGCCGCCCGCTGACGCTCCTCCGCACCGTCGGCGCCGCCCGCCAGTGACCTCGCCGTTCCGTGCGCCGCCGCCCCGTGTCCGACCCCGCCGCCTTGCTCCGCCACCTCCTCCGCCGCCTCCCGTGTCGGGATCCGGCCGGATCCGGCGATCCGGCCCGGATCCGCCATCTCCGACGAGCCCTGCTCTCTTCCTCGACAGCTCCGGCGACCCCGCTCCGGCCAGACTCGGTTCCCGTGCCCCGTTGACTTTCCCATGAGGTTGAATTTCTGCTAAGTCCCCGTATCTGTAACATTTTATGCCTCTATTCATCATGCCATAACTTTGTGTGTGCTGCTCCCTTTTGCATGCATGATATATCAAAATGTTCGTCAGGAGATGCTCTACATTTTATTCCATTGTGCCATGTACATTTGAGTAATATTGACGCTCAAATCATCGTTGCAAGAGTGCTATATGATGTTAACTGCTGCCTGTTAACAGAACTTGGTGATTTGTCTTTTTCATTGCATTTTGTGTGTGCACTTTATGAGCTTTATGTCTACATGAGTTTTGAGCTACATCATGTCATCTTTACAGTGGTGCCATCCATGTATTTTTTTATAGTCTTGTAGTGAGTGCATCGAGCTCGTGAAGTAGGGTACTTGCTGTTACTGTTTTGCTAGGCTGAATCTGCTATATCATGATGCTATGTAAACCTGCTGCTACAAGTCATTCTATGCATAATCTGGAGATGTTCACTAAGGATGTTTTGTTATTCATGTTATTCTCTATCCATCTATGCCCCTGGTTGCATTTATAGCCTGTTGTAGCTTGTTTTAATCTTGCTCTCAAATTGCTAAATAATATTGTTGTCAGCCTGTTAACATTAAGTTCAGTTTTGCCGTGTGCTTTGCTAGTGATCCATGCACTCTATAACCATGATATTGCCATTCTTAGCTTTATAATTATACCAGCTTACTGCTGGTCACCTTGTCATGCCATGTATTTCTCTTTAGAGAGTTGTACAAGCTCACCAACATGCCTACTTATCGTTGTTCCTGCCATGTCTGAATCTGTCATATCATTTGCCCTGTTTGCATGGATGCTACCATCTTTTCTATTGATCTTTGGAATAAGTTCAGTAAGGTAGTTTTGTTCTTTGTCTTTAGTATTAGCATGCCATGCCTTTGTTTGCCATGTTAAGTTCCTGTAACATGTTTGATACTCCCTCCGGTCCTTTTTACTCTGCATATTAGAATTCTCTGGAGTCAAACTTCACAAAGTTTGACCGTATTTATATGAAAAAATATTAACATCTGCCATGCTAAAGTGATACAATATGAAACTTTAAGTCATGACACATCTATTGATATTGATTTCAGATTGTCAATGTTGGTACTTTTTTATATAAAGTTGGTCAAACTTTACGAAGATTGACTTCAGTCAAATGTTATATGCGAACTAAAAAGGACCGGAGGGAGTAGCTCTAAACATTGCAACCTGATGTTATTTTTGCCAAGTCTGTAAACTGTTATTATTTGCAATCTTGCCATGTCATTTTGAGCATGTTGTAGTGGTTTCTGGAGATAGCTCAGTGTTCATGTTTTGTCATGCTTTACCTGTACTTCATGCGCATGCCTTTTGTTTTCACGTTGAGATGCTGTAGCATGTTGTTTTGATGCTTGCAAGATGCCTAGTTGCTGTTTTGGATAGTTTGTCCTTTAAACTTGTATGGAGTGTATGTGTTGCACCGTTGCTCCGTTTTGAGTGTGCCCTATATGAAACTTGCTTGATTTTGCATGAAGTCTCATATTATCATGTTGCATCCTTGTTTTGAGGTGTTTGCTTGATGTTTGTATGCATTTTGCATCAATGCCTTGTTTAATTTGTTTTGCTCATATGTTCTAGGCCGCAACTCTGAATTAAAGGAACTTTATATGTAACTTGACTAGAATCTCGTGTAGATCATCTTGGTGCATCTTAACTTGCTGTTTAACAACTTAAACATAAGGTTTATTAAGATCTGGACCAATTTCGAAATGTTCATATGGGGTCTTACCGGATTTGTTATATGTTGTTTCCGGCCTCATTTAAACTTGCTTTGATGTGTTGTTCTTGTTTGCATCATCTCTTGCCATGAGTAGCCTCATCTAGCTTTTTCATGCATCATACTTTGTTGAGCATTATGTCATGTATATGTGTGGTGTGTTTACCATGTTGTGTGCTTCTTCTTGATAGTTCCTGTTTCGTTGCGGTCGTGAGGATTCGTTCGTCTACGCTTGGTTCGTCTTCGTGGATTCATCTTCTTCATGGACTTGTTCTTCTCCTAGCGGGATTTCAGGCAAGATGACCGTTACTCTGGATCTCACTACTATCATTGCTATGCTAGTTGCTTCGTTCTATCGCTATGTTGCGCTTCCTATCACTTGTTCTTCAAGCCTCCCCAAATTGCCATGTCAGCCTCTAACCTTTTCACCCTTCCTAGCAAACCGTTGTTTGGCTTTGTTGCCGCTTTGCTCAGCCCCTCTTATAGCGTTGTTAGTTGCAGGTGAAGTTGAACATTGCTCCATGGTGGACAGGATTATGTTGGGATATCACAATATCTCTTATTTAATTAATGCATCTATATACTTGGTAAAGGGTGGAAGGCTCGGCCTTATGCCTGGTGTTTTGTTCCACTCTTGCCGCACTAGTTTACGTCAAATCGGTATTATGCCTGGTGTTTTGTTCCACTCCTGGGTGATTTATGGGACCCCCTTGACAGCTCGCTTTGAATAAAACTCCTGCAGCAAGGCCCAACCTTGGTTTTACCATTTGCCTCACCACCACCTACTTTTCCCTTGGGAGTCGCTCTCTCGAGGGTCATCTTTATTTTAGCCCCCCCCCCCCCGGGCCAATGCTTGTCTAAGTGTTGGTCCAAACCGAGCGATGTCCGGTGCCCCCTGGGCAATCGGGGTTTATGCCAACCCGACATCTTGCTCATCCGGTGTGCCCTAAGAACGAGATATGTGCAGCTCCTATCGGGATTTGTCGGCACATCCGGGCGGCTTTACTGGTTTTATTTTACCATTGTCGAAATGTCTTGTAACCGGGATTCCGAGACTGATCGGGTCTTCCTGGGAGATGGAATATCCTTCGTTGATCGCAAAGCTTATCATGGGCTAAGTTGGGACACCCCTGCAGGGTTTAAACTTTCGAGAACCGTGCCCGCAGTTATGTGACAGATGGGAATTTGTTAATGTCCGGTTGTAGATAACTTGACACCAGATACGAATTAAAACGAATCAACCGCGTGTGTAGCCGTGATGGTCTCTTCTCGGCGGAGTCCGGGAAGTGAACACGGTTTTGGGTTATGTTTGACGTAAGTAGGAGTTCAGGATCACCTCTTGATCATTGCTAGCTTCACGACCGTTCCGTTTGCGTCTCTTCTCGCTCTCTTTTGCCTATGTTAGCCACCATATATGCTTAGACGCTGCTGCAACCTCACCACTTTACCCCTTCCTTTCCCCTTAAGCTTTGCTAGTCTTGATACCCATGGTAATGGGATTGCTGAGTCCTCGTGCCTCACAGATTACAACAACAGTTGTAAGTACAGGTTATGCGATTATCATGACGCGAGAGCGATGCTTGCTTGTTTTGGAGTTCTTCTTCTGCTTCTTCTTCGATCAGGGGATAGGTTCCAGGTTGGCAGCCTGGGCTAGCAGGGTGGATGTCGTTTGAGTTTCTGTTTATGTTTCATCCATAGTCGGATGGTGCTCTTATGTTGTACTCGTGTGGCATTGTATGCCTTTTGTATGTATCTCCATCTATTTATCTAATGTTTATGTAATGATATCCACCTTGCAAAAGCGTTTCAATATGCGGTTCTATCCTTGGTGGGTCCTTCGAGTCTCTTTAGGATAGTATCGCATATTAGGCGTGACAAGTTGGTATCAGAGCCTCGACCGACCCTAGGAGCCCTCTTGATTGATCGTGTAGTCTGGCCGTTGTCGAGTCTAGAAGAAAACTTTTCGGAGTCTAGTTATATTGGAGAGTAGGAGTTCTCTTTACTCCTCTGCCCCTTCGTCGCTCTGGTGAGGAATCTTGACATAGGTGTTTTGAACTACTCCTCTTCCCTTTCAAACTTTCTTTAGGATCACGTAGTTGGTTTTCCGATCGTTGGTTCTCAGCTTTTTTCATCCGGTGCATTTCTCGTCAAGTTGACTCGATCCTCTTCATCTTTGAGTTCAATCCTCAGCTATTTTCTTTTTCCCACCCGACCACCCCTTTTCTTCTCGGAGCCGGAGTCCATAATCGAGTATCCATCCTACTCGTGTGAAGCCTTTGCCTTCTTTCAACCGGTGTTTCTCTTCAAGCTTTTCGTCGGTTTCCCCTTCCAAGTTGCCTTTGTTTTCCCGCCCTCCCACCCTTTCTCTTCCCAGAGTTTGAGTCTTTTTCGACCATCAATTTCATTCATGTGGAGCATCTTCAGTTTTTCGTCAATTGTTTCAACAGGTGAATTCTCATTTTGTTCGACATTCTTCATCTCTTTTTCTTCTCCGGTGGACTCAATTCAAGTTTGTCGGTTGATCATATTCTTTTCCTTGGATCAAGTGTTTTCCCTGCTCGTTCGCCTCTTGCTAGTTTATCCTTCTGGAGTGCTCAAGAAATCTCGGGAGATTTGTCTGTGTTTGAATTAATTCGAGGTTGTCACCTCATTTCAAATATTTCAATTGTTCTGGTGCATCATCTATCTCTTTAACATCCCTTTCCAACGGTGTTTTTCTCTTTAGTGGGCCCTAACCCACGGGTCTTTTCTCAGGATCTTACCTGACTCTTCTAATTCCCCGGAGTTATTCTCAAATCCTTTTCGAAGTATGACGTAAGTATGAATTTCATCAGTCAGACGCCTTTCCAAGATCGATTCCAAATCATTTTCATCGTCGGCTCAACCTCTTTGCTTTTCATTCTCCCGGAGTACCTCAACAATTTTGATGGTGTCTCGTCGCCATTCTCAACATTTGAAGACCGAAGAAGAATTTCTCTTAAATCTTGTCCATTCCCCCAGAGATTCGCGGTTCTAGCTTCATGTTATCCTCTGGAATTATTCCATTGGTCCGATATTCTTTTCTTATCCATCCGGAGTATTTCAGGAGTTGCTTTCCCTCTCGATCATCTGGAGGTCATCTTTTTGGCAGATTTCTTCGTTCTAAGTTTTCAGCTTCGGTCGTCTCAATATTCTTCCGGTGCTTCGTTCAAGTAGTCTTCAATCAGTTCACGATCTCTTCGCTCTCTTGTCTCTAAATTCCCTCCAGTATCTTCGTGCTTGTTCTAATTCTTCCCAGTGATTCAATCTCTTTCATCGGTCATTTTCGAATTTTTATGGTGGTTCGTTCAAGATTCTTTTTCTTTGATTATCATATATTCATTCGTTCTTTCCAAATCCTACCGGTGGTTCATGAAGATGTTGGGGAACGTAGTAATTTCAAAAAAATTCCTACGCACACGCAAGATCATGTGATGCATAGCAACGAGGGGAGACTATTGTCTACGTACCCAACGCAGACCGACTGCGGAAGCGATGACACGACGTAGAGGAAGTAGTCGTACGTCTTCTCGATCCAAGCGATCAAGCACCGAAACTACGGCACCTCCGAGTTCGAGCACACGTTCAGCTCGATGACGATCCCCGGACTCCGATCCAGCAAAGTGTCGGAGAAGAGTTTCGTCAGCACGACGGCGTGGTGACGATCTTGATGAACTACAGCAGCAGGGCTTCGCCTAAACTCCGCTACAGTATTATCGAGGAATATGGTGGCAGGGGGCACCGCACACGGCTAAGGAATCGATCACGTGGATCAACTTGTGTCAACTTGTGTGTTTAGAGGTGCCCCTGCCTCCGTATATAAAGGAGGAGAGGAGGGGAGGCTGGCCGGCCAAGGGGGGAGGCGCAGGAGAGTCCTACTCCCTCTGGGAGTAGGATTCCCCCTCCAATCCTAGTCCAACTAGGATTCCTCGGAGGGGAAAAGAGGAGGAGGGGGCCGGCCACCTCTCCTAGTCCTAATAGGACTAGGGGAAGGGGGGGCGCGCAGCCCAACTCGGGCAGCCCCTTCTCTTTTCCACTAAGGCCCACTATGGCCCAAATAGCTCCCGGGGGGTTCCGGTAACCCTCCCGGTATTCCGGTAAAATCCCGATTTCACCCGGAACACTTCCGATATCCAAATATAGGCTTCCAATATATCAATCTTTACGTCTCGACCATTTCGAGACTCCTCGTCATGTCCGTGATCACATCCGGGACTCCGAACAACCTTCGGTACATCAAAATGCATAAACTCATAATATAACTGTCATCGTAACCTTAAGCGTGCGGACCCTACGGGTTCGAGAACAACGTAGACATGACCGAGACACGTCTCCGGTCAATAACCAATAGCGGGACCTGGATGCCCATATTGGCTCCTACATATTCTACGAAGATCTTTATCGGTCAGACCGCATAACAACATACGTTGTTCCCTTTGTCATCGGTATGTTACTTGCCCGAGATTCGATCGTCGGTATCCAATACCTAGTTCAATCTCGTTACTGGCAAGTCTCTTTACTCGTTCCGTAATACATCATCTCACAACTAACATATTAGTTGTAATGCTTGCAAGGCTTATGTGATGTGTATTACCGAGAGGGCCCAGAGATACCTCTCCGACAATCGGAGTGACAAATCCTAATCTCGAAATACACCAACCCAACATCGACCATTGGAGACACCTGTAGTACTCCTTTATAATCACCCAGTTACGTTGTGACGTTTGGTAGTACCCAAAGTGTTCCTCCGGTAAACAGGAGTTGCATAATCTCATAGTCATAGGAACATGTATAAGTCATGAAGAAAGCAATAGCAACATACTAAACGATCGGGTGCTAAGCTAATGGAATGGGTCATGTCAATCAGATCATTCTACTAATGATGTGACCTCGTTAATCAAATAACAACTCATTGTTTCATGGTTAGGAAACATAACCATCTTTGATTAACGAGCTAGTCAAGTAGAGGCATACTAGTGACACTTTGTTTGTCTATGTATTCACACATGTATTATGTTTCCGGTAAATACAATTCTAGCATGAATAATAAACATTTATCATGATTATAAGGAAATAAATAATAACTTTATTATTGCCTCTAGGGCATATTTCCTTCAGTCTCCCACTTGCACTAGAGTCAATAATCTAGATTACACTGTAATGATTCTAACACCCATGGAGCTTTGGTGTTGATCATGTTTTGCTCGTGGAAGAGGCTTAGTCAACGGGTCTGCAACATTCAGATCCGTATGTATCTTGCAAATCTCTATGTCTCCCACCTGGACTAGATCCCGGATGGAGTTGAAGCGTCTCTTGATGTGTTTGGTCCTTTTGTGAAATCTGGATTCCTTTGCCAAGGCAATTGCACCAGTATTGTCACAAAAGATTTTCATTGGACCCGATGCACTAGGTATGACACCTAGATCGGATATGAACTCCTTCATCCAGACTCCTTCATTTGCTGCTTCCGAAGCAGCTATGTATTCCGCTTCACATGTAGATCCCGCTACGACGCTTTGTTTAGAACTGCACCAACTGATAGCTCCACCGTTTAATGTAAACACGTATCCGGTTTGCGATTTAGAATCGTCCGGATCAGTGTCAAAGCTTGCATCAACGTAACCTTTTACGATGAGCTCTTTGTCACCTCCATATACGAGAAACATATCCTTAGTCCTTTTCAGGTATTTCAGGATGTTCTTGACCGCTGTCCAGTGATCCACTCCTGGATTACTTTGGTACCTCCCTGCTAAACTTATAGCAAGGCACACATCAGGTCTGGTACACAGCATTGCATACATGATAGAGCCTATGGCTGATGCATAGGGAACATCTTTCATATTCTCTCTATCTACTGCAGTGGTCGGGCATTGAGTCTTACTCAATTTCACACCTTGTAACACAGGCAAGAACCCTTTCTTTGCTTGATGCATTTTGAACTTCTTCAAAATTTTGTCAAGGTATGTGCTTTGTGAAAGTCCAATTAAGCGTTTTGATCTATCTCTATAGATCTTAATGCCTAATATGTAAGCAGCTTCACCGAGGTCTTTCATTGAAAAACTTTTATTCAAGTATCCCTTTATGCTATCCAGAAATTCTATATCATTTCCAGTCAGTAATATGTCATCCACATATAATATCAGAAATGCTACAGAGCTCCCACTCACTTTCTTGTAAATACAGGCTTCTCCGAAAGTCTGTATAAAACCAAATGCTTTGATCACACTATCAAAACGTTTATTCCAACTCCGAGAGGCTTGCACCAGTCCATAAATGGATCGCTGGAGCTTGCACACTTTGTTAGCTCCCTTTGGATCGACAAAACCTTCTGGTTGCATCATATACAACTCTTCTTCCAGAAATCCATTCAGGAATGCAGTTTTGACGTCCATTTGCCAAATTTCATAATCATAAAATGCGGCAATTGCTAACATGATTCGGACGGACTTAAGCATCGCTACGGGTGAGAAGGTCTCATCGTAGTCAATTCCTTGAACTTGCCGAAAACCTTTTGCGACAAGTCGAGCTTTGTAGACAGTAACATTACCATCAGCGTCAGTCTTCTTCTTAAAGATCCATTTATTCTCAATTGCTTGCCGATCATCGGGCAAGTCAACCAAAGTCCATACTTTGTTCTCATACATGGATCCCATCTCAGATTTCATGGCTTCTAGCCACTTTGCGGAATCTGGGCTCACCATTGCTTCTTCATAGTTCGTAGGTTCATCATGATCTAGTAGCATGACCTCCAGAACAGGATTACCGTACCACTCTGGTGCGGATCTTACTCTGGTTGATCTACGAAGTTCAGTAGTATCTTGATCTGAAGTTTCATGATCATTATCATTGGCTTCCTCACTAACTGGTGTAGGTGTCACTGAAACAGTTTTCTGTGATGAACTACTTTCCAGTAAGGGAGCAGGTACAGTTACCTCGTCAAGTTCTACTTTCCTCCCACTCACTTCTTTCGAGAGAAACTCCTTCTCCAGAAAGTTTCCGAATTTAGCAACAAAAGTCTTGCCTTTCGGATCTGTGATAGAAGGTGTATCCAATAGTTTCCTTTGGATATCCTATGAAGACGCACTTCTCCGATTTGAGTTTGAGCTTATCAGGATGAAACTTTTTCATATAAGCATCGCAACCCCAAATTTAAGAAACGACAACTTTGGTTTCTTGCTAAACCACAGTTCATAAGGCGTCGTCTCAACGGATTTTGATGGTGCCCTATTTTAAAACGTGAATGCAGCTGTCTCTAATGCATAACCCCAAAACGATAGTGGTAAAGAGATATCATAGATCACACCATATCAAATAAAGTGCGGTTACGACGTTCGGACACACCATAACGATGTGGTGTTCCAGGTGGCGTGAGCTGTGAAACTATTCCACATTGTTTTAATTGAAGACCAAACTCGTAACTCAAATATTTGTCTCCGCGATCAGATCGCAGAAACTTTATTTTCTTGTTACGATGATTTTTCCACTTCACTCTGAAATTCTTTGAACCTTTCAACTATTTCAGACTTATGTTTCATCAAGTAGATATACCCATATCTGCTCAAATCATCTTGTGAAGGTCAGAAAACAACGATGCTTGCCACGAGCATCAGCACTCATTGGATTGCATACATCGGTATGTATTATTTCCAATAAGTCAGTAGCTCGTTCCATTGTTCCGGAGAACGGAGTTTTAGTCATCTTGCCCAAAAGGCACAGTTCGCAAGCATCAAGTGATTCCAAAATTCCATCAGTATGGAGTTTCTTCATGCGCTTTACACCAATATGACCTAAACGGCAGTGCTACAAACAAGTTGCACTTATCATTATTAACTTTGCATCTTTTGGTTTCAATATTATGATTATGTGTATCACTACGATCGAGATCCAACAAACTATTTTCATTGGGTGTGTAACCATATAAGGTTCTATTCATGTAAACAGAACAACAATTTATTCTCTTACTTAAATGAATAATCGTATTACAATAAACATGATCAAATCATATTCATGCTCAACGCAAACACCAAATAACACTTATTTAGGTTCAACACTAATCCCAAAAGTATAGGGAGTGTGTGACGATGATCATATCAATCTTGGAACCACTTCCAACACACATCGTCACTTCACCCTTAACTAGTCTCTGTTTATTCTGCAACTCCCGTTTCGAGTTACTAATCTTAGCAACTGAACTAGTATCAAATACTGAGGGTTTGCGATAAACACTAGTAAAGTACACATCAATAACATGTATATCAAATATACTTATGTTCACTTTGCCATCCTTCTTATCCGCCAATCACTTGGGGTAGATCCGCTTCCAGTGACCAGTCCCTTTGCAGTAGAAACACTTAGTCTCAGGCTTAGGACCAGACTTGGGCTTCTTCACTTGAGCAGCAACTTGCTTGCCATTCTATTTGAAGTTCCCCTTCTTCCCTCTGCCCTTTTCTTGAAACTAGTGGTCTTGTCTACCATCAACACTTGATGTTTTTCTCGATTTCTACCTTCGTCAATTTCCGCATTACGAAGAGCTTGGGAATTGTTTCCGTTATCCCTTGCATATCATAGTTCATCACGAAGTTCTACTAACTTGGTGATGGTGACTAGAGAATTCTGTCAATCACTATCTTATCTGGAAGATTAACTCCCACTTGATTCAAGCGATTGTTGTACTCAGACAATCTGGGCACATGCTCACTAGTTGAGCGATTCTCCTCCATCTTTTAGCTATAGAACTTGTTGGAGACTACATATCTCTCAACTCGGGTATTTGCTTGAAATATTAACTTCAACTCCTGGAACATCTCATATGCTCCATGACGTTCAAAACGTCTTTGAAGTCCCGATTCTAAGCCATTAAGCATGGTGCACTAAACTATCAAGTAGTCATCATATTGAGCTAGCCAAACGTTCATAACATCTGCATCTGCTCCTGCAATAGGTCCGTCACCTAGCGGTGCATCAAGGACATAATTCTTCTGTGCAGCAATGAGGATAAACCTCAGATCACGGATCCAATCTGCATCATTGCTACTAACATCTTTCAACATGATTTTCTCTAGGAACATATCAAAATAAACACAGGGAAGCAACAACGCGAGCTATTGATCTACAACATAATTTGCAAAATACTACCAGGACTAAGTTCATGATAAATTTAAGTTCAATTAATCATATTACTTAAGAACTCCCACTTAGATAGACATCCCTCTAATCCTCTAAGTGATTACGTGATCCAAATCAACTAAACCATGACCGATCATCACGTGAGATGGAGTAGTTTTCAATGGTGAACATCGTTATGTTGATCATATCTACTATATGATTCACGCTCGACCTTTCGGTCTCCGTGTTCCGAGGCCATATCTGCATATGCTAGGCTCGTCAAGTTTAACCTGAGTATTCTGCGTGTGCAAAACTGGCTTGCACCCGTTGTAGATGGACGTAGAGCTTATCACACCCGATCATCACGTGGTGTCTGGGCACGACGAACTTTGGCAACGGTGCATACTCAGGGAGAACACTCCTTGATAATTTAGTGAGAGATCATCTTATAATGCTACCGTCAATCAAAGCAAGATAAGATGCATAAAAAGATAAACATCACATGCAATCAATATAAGTGATATGATATGGTCATCATCATCTTATGCTTGTCATCTCCATCTCCGAAGCACCTTCATGATCACCATCGTCACCGGCGCGACACCTTGATCTCCATCGTAGCATCGTTGTCGTCTCGCCAATCTTATGCTTCCACGACTATCACTACCGTTTAGTAATAAAGTAAAGCATTACATCGCGATTGCATTGCATACAATAAAGCGACAACCATATGGCTCCTGCCAGTTGCCGATAACTCGGTTACAAAACATGATCATCTCATACAATAAAATTCAGCATCATGCTTTGACCATATCACATCACAACATGCCCTGCAAAAACAAGTTAGACGTCCTCTACTTTGTTGTTGCTTGTTTTACGTGGCTGCTACGGGCTTAAGTAAGAACCAATCTCACCTACGCATCAAAACCACAACGATAGTTTGTCAAATAGACTCCGTTTTAACCTTCGCAAGGACCGGGCGTAGCCATACTTGGTTCAACTAAAGTTGGAGAGACAGTCGCCCGCAAGCCATCTCTGTGCAAAGCACGTCGAGGGAACCGGTCTCGCGTAAGCGTACGCGTAAGGTTGGTCTGGGTCGTCTCGTCCAACAATACCGCCGAACCAAAATATGACATGCTGGTAGGCAGTATGACTTGTATCGTCCACAACTCACTTGTGTTCTACTCGTGCAAATAACATCAACATCAATAACCTGGCTCTGATACCACTGTTGGGGAACGTAGTAATTTCAAAAAAATTCCTACGCACACGCAAGATCATGTGATGCATAGCAACGAGGGGAGAGTATTGTCTACGTACCCAACGCAGACCGACTGCGGAAGCGATGACACGACGTAGAGGAAGTAGTCATACGTCTTCTCGATCCAACCGATCAAGCACCGAAACTACGGCACCTCCGAGTTCGAGCACACGTTCAGCTCGATGACGATCCCCGGACTCCGATCCAGCAAAGTGTCGGAGAAGAGTTTCGTCAGCACGACGGCGTGGTGACGATCTTGATGAACTACAGCAGCAGGGCTTCGCCTAAACTCCGCTACAGTATTATCGAGGAATATGGTGGCAGGGGGCACCGCACACGGCTAAGGAATCGATCACGTGGATCAACTTGTGTCAACTTGTGTGTTTAGAGGTGCCCCTGCCTCCGTATATAAAGGAGGAGAGGAGGGGAGGCTGGCCGGCCAAGGGGGGAGGCGCAGGAGAGTCCTACTCCCTCTGGGAGTAGGATTCCCCCTCCAATCCTAGTCCAACTAGGATTCCTCGGAGGGGAAAAGAGGAGGAGGGGGCCGGCCACCTCTCCTAGTCCTAATAGGACTAGGGGAAGGGGGGGCGCGCAGCCCAACTAGGGCAGCCCCTTATCTTTTCCACTAAGGCCCACTATGGCCCAAATAGCTCCCGGGGGGTTCCGGTAACCCCCCCGGTATTCCGGTAAAATCCCGATTTCACCCGGAACACTTCCGATATCCAAATATAGGCTTCCAATATATCAATCTTTACGTCTCGACCATTTCGAGACTCCTCGTCATGTCCGTGATCACATCCGGGACTCCGAACAACCTTCGGTACATCAAAATGCATAAACTCATAATATAACTGTCATCGTAACCTTAAGCGTGCGGACCCTACGGGTTCGAGAACAATGTAGACATGACCGAGACACGTCTCCGGTCAATAACCAATAGCGGGACCTGGATGCCCATATTGGCTCCTACATATTCTACGAAGATCTTTATCGGTCAGACCGCATAACAACATACGTTGTTCCCTTTGTCATCGGTATGTTACTTGCCCGAGATTCGATCGTCGGTATCCAATACCTAGTTCAATCTCGTTACTGGCAAGCCTCTTTACTCGTTCCGTAATACATCATCTCACAACTAACATATTAGTTGTAATGCTTGCAAGGCTTATGTGATGTGTATTACCGAGAGGTCCCAGAGATACCTCTCCGACAATCGGAGTGACAAATCCTAATCTCGAAATACGCCAACCCAACATCGACCATTGGAGACACCTGTAGTACTCCTTTATAATCACCTAGTTACGTTGTGACGTTTGGTAGTACCCAAAGTGTTCCTCCGGTAAACGGGAGTTGCATAATCTCATAGTCATAGGAACATCTATAAGTCATGAAGAAAGCAATAGCAACATACTAAACGATCGGGTGCTAAGCTAATGGAATGGGTCATGTCAATCAGATCATTTGTGACGCCCCCGATTCAATCGTACACTAATCATGCACGCAAACGTGTACGATCAAGATCAGGGACTCACGGGAAGATATCACAACACAACTCTAAAACATAAATAAGTCATACAAGCATCATAATACAAGCCAGGGGCCTCGAGGGCTCGAATACAAGTGCTCGATCATAGACGAGTCAGCGGAAGCAACAATATCTGAGTACAGACATAAGTTAAACAAGTTTGCCTTAAGAAGGCTAGCACAAACTGGGATACAGATCGAAAGAGGCGCAGGCCTCCTGCCTGGGATCCTCCTAAACTACTCCAGGTCGTCCTCAGCGGGCAGCACGTAGTAGTAGGCACCTCCAGTGTAGTAGGGGTCGTCGTCGATGGTGGCGTCTGGCTCCTGGACTCCAGCATCTGGTTGCGACAACCAGAAAGAAAGGAAAGGGGAAAAAGGGGGAGAAAGCAACCGTGAGTACTCATCCAAAGTACTCGCAAGCCAGGAACCACACTACATATGCATGGGTATATGTGTAAGGAGGCCATATCAGTGGACTGAACTGCAGAATGCCAGAATAAGAGGGGGATAGCTAATCCTGTCGAAGACTACGCTTCTGGCAGCCTCCGTCTTGCAGCATGTAGAAGAGAGTAGACTGAAGTCCTCCAAGTAGCATCGCCAAGTAAGATCTCCAAGTAGAATCTCCGAGTAGCATCTCCAGTAGCATCGCATAGCATAATCCTACCCGGCGATCCTCTCCTCGTCGCCCTGTTAGAGAGCGATCACCGGGTTGTATCTGGCACTTGGAAGGGTGTGTTTATTAAGTATCCGGTTCTAGTTGTCATAAGGTCAAGGTACAACTCCAAGTCGTCCTGTTACCGAAGATCACGGCTATTCGAATAGATTAACTTCCCTGCAGGGGTGCACCACATTACCCAACACGCTTGATCCCATTTGGCCGGACACACTTTCCTGAGTCATGCCCGGCCGCGGAAGATCAACACGTCGCAGCCCCACCTAGGCACAACAGAGAGGCCAGCACGCCGGTCTAAACCTAAGCGCACAGGGGTCTGGGCCCATCGCCCATAGCACACCTGCACGTTGCGAGGGCGGCCGAAAGCAGACCTAGCCTAGTGGCGTTCCAGTCCAATTCGGCGCGCGCCGCTCCGTCGCTGACGTCTGAAGTGCTTCGGCTGATACCACGACGTCGGGATACCCATAACTACTCCCACGTAGATGGTTAGTGCGTATAGGCTCGTAGCCGACTCAGATCAAATACCAAGATCTCGTTAAGCGTGTTAAGTATCCGCGAATGCCGAACAGGGCCAGGCCCACCTGTCTCCTAGGTGGTCTCAACCTGCCCTGTCGCTCCGCCACAAAGATCCACACAGAGGGCCGTCGGGACAAAGGTCCTTTCAGCCCCCAATCCGTGAATCACTCGCGGGTACTCTTCGAGCTGACCCGACTTTAGTCACCATCTGTATAGTATGTATGTATGTATAGTATATACCCGTGATCACCTCCCGAGTGATCACGGCCCAGTAGTATAGCAAGGCAGACTGACAAGAATGTAGGGCCAATGATGATAAACTAGCATCCTATACTAAGCATTTAGGATTGCAGGTAAGGTATCAACAGGTGTAGCAACAATGTCAGGCTATGCATCAGATTAGGATCAACGGAAAGCAGTAACATGCTACACTACTCTAATGCAAGCAGTATAGAGTAGAATAGGCGATATCTGGTGATCAAGGGGGGGGGGGGCTTGCCTGGTTGCTCTGGCAAGGAGGGGCCGTCAACTCTGTAGTCGAACTGGGGGTCGCCGGCAGTCTCGGGGTCTATCGGAAAGAAGTAACGGAGAGGGAACACAATAAATAACAGAGCAATCAAAGTATCACAAAGCGTAACAAGACAATACGCGGTGTTCGGTGTGCCCTAACGCGGTAGTAGGTGATACCGGTGAAGGGGGGAAACATCCGGGAAAGTATCCCCGGCGTTTCGCGTTTTTGGACAGATGAACCGGAGGTGAAATGTTGCAGGTTCACTATGCTAGGGTTGTGTGGCAGACGAACGGGTCGCGTATCTGGATTCGTCTCGTCGTTCTGAGCAACTTTCATGTACAAAGTTTTTCCATCCGAGCTACGGTTTATTTTATATTAATTTTTAAAGTTTTTAAATCATTTTCTAACTTATTAATTATTAATTAAATTCGAAAATAGTATTATTGCATCAGCATGACGTCAGCATGACATTATCAGTCAACAGAGGTGTTGACTGGTCAAGCTGACATGTGGGTCCCGCATGTCATTGACTGTTAACTAAACCTAACAGGTTAATTAACTAAACCAGATGATTAGGTTAATCTAATCAGGATTAATTAAGTTAATTAAATCTTTAATTAATTAACTAATTAATATTTTATTTATTTACTTTTTTTTTTAAACGTTCAGGGGGCGTGGGGCCCGACTGTCATAGGCCCTAGGGGCCATAGTGGGTTTGGGTGCTGCGGGCGCCGCAGGTGCGGGCGCGGACGTTCGGGCGGCTGGCCCCGGGCATGGGCGCGAGCACCCGAGTGGGTGAACCCGGGGCGTAGGTGGAGGTCACCAGGGCGCGGTGGGGCGAGGTCGTGGCCTCGGCAAGGCTCGCCGGCCGACCGCGGCGAGCGAAGGCAGACACAGGGGCGGCGCGGATGGCAGG
>NC_041387.1:334716662-334719183 GCF_002162155.2 Triticum dicoccoides | reverse complement strand
AATGGCCCAGGGGGAGGGGGGCTTTGCCTTTCTTTTCTTTGGTTTCTATTTTCCTTTTATTTCTTTTCTGTTTTCTTTTAGTTTTTTATTTTATTATAGTTTTGTAAAATACCAAAGTTGTACCTAATTTAGTTTTAATAAATATTCCACTGCCCCAATAGTTTTGGGAAATGAAATAACTTAGTTAATATTTTATTAATTGAAAAAGGCATTTATTTATTTGTTTTTGTTATTGTTTTGTTTATTTTTGAGCATCTAACTATTTTATCAAAATGTGGTTTCTCCACCATAATTACTCATGATTTATTTGACCCATCTTGAACATTTTAGTTTTAACTTTTGAAAACTTTATTTGTTTGACTTGATTTTGAATTTGACTTTGAACGAGATTTGAATCATCGTGAGATTAGCAACAGTAATCGTGGTGACGTGGCCCCGTTAGCAGAGGTTTACTGTAGCTTGATTATCCGGGCGTCACATCATTCTACTAATGATGTGACCTCGTTAATCAAATAACAACTCATTGTTTCATGGTTAGGAAACATAACCATCTTTGATTAACGAGCTAGTCAAGTAGAGGCATACTAGTGACACTTTGTTTGTCTATGTATTCACACATGTATTATGTTTCCGGTAAATACAATTCTAGCATGAATAATAAACATTTATCATGATTATAAGGAAATAAATAATAACTTTATTATTGCCTCTAGGGCATATTTCCTTCAGAAGACTTTCTCAAGTTTTGTGCTATACCCCCCTTAATCCTTTTCAAGAAGTATAAGTAATATGCAAAATCCATTGCTTGTCATCAATTTAATTTGATGAAGGATAAGCATACAATAAATCTTATTTTTATTTCCTCAAAGTGATTAATTCTTTTCTTCGAAGATTGTTCATGTTGAATAATTTCTCGGTTCTAAGTTGTCTGTCTTTCTTTTTCGGAGTTCAAATTTCTTCGGCCATTTCGTCGGAACCTCCATTTAAATCATTGCAAGTCTCAACTTATTCTTTCTTCCTTCATTCTATCTCATCATCCTTTTGTCACCGGAGTTCTTCATGGTGGTTCTTCATGATTTAATTCATTCTTTCAAGTGTTCATCAAGATCCTTTTGGAGGAGCTCAAGTATCTTTCTTCTTGCATATCAAAGTGCAATTAATTCTCCGTATTCTTTCGAAATGGAGTTTTGCATTTCTTCTTTCTTCCTAGTTATTTAATCTTTTTCGCTCGTGGTCGGTTATCATCTCATAATTTTGAGATGTTATCCATAAGTCCACAACAAGCAATTTTTTGTTGTTGATTTTCTCAACAACCTCGTTCAATCTTTTCTTCATAAGGATGCTTTTCAATTCATTTGTCGAAGAAGTTGTCATTTTTTCTTCTCTGTTCTATTCATTCCACTATTTCAATTCTTCCGGAGGCATTGTGTTGTTCCTCTCGTCAAGTGTCATGCCATCTTGTTAAGTTCAAGTTCTATTCCATTCTATGTTCCACTAGGTTCCTATCACAATTCTTTCGTTCTTATTCCTTGTCTATCTTATTCTAACCGAAGTGGTTTCAGAATCTATTTTGTCTCTTGAGCTTTTGTGTCTTATCATATTCATTGTTCCCCTCTTCTACACGGTGCTCTCAACTTTGTTCATTTTCCCTCTTGCGTTCTTGTTTCACCTCATCCTCTTTCCCCTTCCGTCTCGGTCCTAAGATCTCGGGACGAGATCTCTTGTTAGTGTAGGAGTGTTGTAACACCCCGGATTCGATGCACCAGGTGTCTTCTAGTTATTCGCTGTCGTTGCCATGTCATTTGCTTGCGTGTTGCATTTTGCCATGTCATCATGTGCATCTTATTTTGCATGCGTGTTTGTCTTATGCATCCGAGCATTTTCCCCGTTGTCCGTTTTGCAATCCGGCACTCCTATGTCATCCGGCGTCCCCTTCTTGTCTCTTTTCATGAGCGGGTGTTAAACATTCTCGGAATGGACCGAGGTTTTCCAAGCGGCCTTGTTACACCACAGGTAGACCGCCTGTCAAGTTTCGTGCCATTTGGAGGTCATTTGATACTCCAACGGTTAACCGCGTAGCCCGAAACCCCTCTCTCTTTACAGCCCAGCCCCTCTTCACCACAGCCCGTGAGCCCATCCAAACCCCCTCTATGCTCTCGGTCGTTCGATAACGATGGTGTGGGCAAAAACCGCTCCTCATTTGGAGTCTCCTAGCTCCCTCTATCTATAAATACACCTCCCCCTCCGAAAATCCCGGGTACAAACCCTAGCCTTCTTCCACCCCGCGCCGCCCGACACGTCCGGTCCGGTCGGACGCAACAGCCGCCGCCGCCCATGCCAATCAGCGGCTGCCACATGGCTCTCCGCCGCCTCCCACGCTGCCGGCCCGCCTGGCCCGCCTCCGGCCCCCGAGGCCCGCGCGCGCGCCCGCCTCTTCGCGTCGCTCGCCCGCGCGCCTTGCCGTCCCTCGCCGCGACCGCCGCCCGCTGACGCTCCTCCGCGCCGCCGGCGCCGCCCGCCA
>NC_041387.1:334663593-334716214 GCF_002162155.2 Triticum dicoccoides | reverse complement strand
GGATCCGGCGAGATCCGGCCCGGATCCGGCGAGATCCGGCCCGGATCCGCCATCTCCGGCGAGCCCTGCTCTCTTCCTCGACAGCTCCGGCGACCCCGCTCCGGCGAGACTCGGTTCCCGTGCCCCGTTGACTTCCCCATGAGGTTGAATTTCTGCTAAGTCCCTGTATCTGTAACATTTTATGCCTCTATTCATCATGCCATAACTTTGTGTGTGCTGCTCCCTTTTGCATGCATGATATATCAAAATGTTCATCGGGAGATTCTCTACATTTTGTTCCATTGTGCCATGTCCATTTGAGTAATATTAACGCCCAAATCATTGTTGCAAGAGTGCTACATAATGTTAACTGCTACCTGTTAACAGAACTTGGTGATTTGTCTTTTTCATTGCATTTTGTGTGTGCGCCTTATGAGCTTTATGCCTATATGAGTTTTGAGCTACATCATGTCATATTTACAGTGGTGTCATCCATGTATTTTTTTTTAGTCTTATAGTGAGTGTATCAAGCTCGTGAAGTAAGGTACTTGCTGTTACTGTTTTGCTAGGCTGAATCTGCTATATCATGATGTTATGTCAACGTGCTGCTACAAGTCATTTTATGCATAATCTGGAGATGTTCACTAAGGATGTTTTGTTTTTCAGGGCATGCTTTATCAATCCATGCCCCTGATTGAATTTATAGCCTAATTTAGCCTAATTTAGCTTGTTGCAATCTTGCTCTCAAATTGCTAAATAATGTTGCTATCAGCATGTTAACATTAAGTTCACTTCTGCCATGTGCTTTGCTAGTGATCCAGGCGCCCTATGACCATGCTATTGCCATGCTTAGCTTTATAGTTATGCCATCTTACTATTGGACACCTTTTCATGTCACTAGATGACCCGGTTGCGCCAATGGCGCAAGAAGCAAATTAGAAAGAATGCTAGAGGTGAGTAAGTAAGAGATGTAACTGGAAATATAATGCAGTGTGAATTGTATTACATCATGTATTAACCACAAATCATGAAATCAATACCAGGGAACCAACTAATGTCACCACCTTTGTACTAACAACCAATATTTAGTATCACATGAGTGTTTACTTGCAAATCACGAGTATCACAATTACAACTAAAGAGGCATTGTCCTCACTACTGCCCCTGAGCCCTTCACAAGGAGAGTTCCAAGCCTCGCAACTTCTTCCTTCAGCTTTACACATGACCCTCAGTTACTAAGCTCGTCCCTCAGCTATGATTATTTCAAGATGAAATCAACATGCTATTTCTCTCACATGGAACATGTTCAGAATTTAGCCAGACTCGCTAATATTCATCTACAAAGGCAGAAAGAAAAATGGCATGATGAATAACTAAAAAAACTGGAACAATAATACTTGTAGCATTAAAAAACCGAGAAAGTGAATTGAGGACAACAGAACAATTATTTGTAACAAGGGCAAGCTTGGCTGATGCAAAATGATCACTCTAAAACTATATTTTAGAACCAAATTAAAAAGGAACAAAATAATCTAATACTCCCTCCGTTCCAAAATAACTGTCTCAACTTTGTACAAAAACATCATGTATCTTTAGGACCAATTTTTAGACCATGGTACCACATAATCAAGAATTAGACATATCAGATTGCAACGTATTCCTGGTCAGTTACCAATCATGTCACACCAAGGATTTGCACATAGAACCTGAAATAACTGACAAAAGCAATACCACCAAACCTTATTCTTATTGGACAAGCACAAGATTTAAGAGAAGATAACACACACAAATCCTATTTGGTTTCTGGATGCATGCACTTTCTGGATTGTGCACATCAAAGCATGGAAGAACATTCCTAGGAGAGCCATTGTAGCACAAAAAAGTAAACCAAAAATCAAAAAAGAAGTGAGTTTGTATCATATAATTTAGCAATGTATCAGCCCATATCACCATTTATTTTTCAGAGACCAAAGAAAATGACAGAAGTTTTCCTATTTTTTCCTGTACCTTTCTACCAAAATGCTCTCTATTTACGAGCGCCACACAGACTATTTCCACTTGGCGGCAGGTTGGACACAACAATCCTCGCCGCAAGCTGCAGAAGAACCACACACGCACATACGTCAGACCAGGACACACGAACACGGGCGCCATGAGGGGGAACGGAACGGACCGGAAGGGGAGAGATAGATCGAAAGAGGGAACGTACGGAGGCATAGTCTGGCTGGGAGGCGGTGAGCGGGGCGGCGGTCTCGGCGGCGAGCTCGTCAAGCTGGCTGGTGGTGACGCCCATGTATACCCTGACGCAGACCGAGCACGGGGTCGCGGTGCTCCTGGCTGAGCCCATAGCTGAGCTTCTTTAGCCGCACCGTGATCTTGTCGAAGTGCACCGTCTCCGTCCGCCCGCCCCGCTTCACGACGTACATCACCTAAAACTAACAAAAACATACTCATGTGCATCATCCAAACAGGCAATGGTTTTGCATGTTTGTACATCAGAATCAATAATTGAATTATCAACAAACTGGTATATGCAACATGCTTAAATATCATGCCAGGAGAATAATTAAATGCCACATTTATGAATAAGTGAACATTATGAATGTCATGCTGCATTTTGTAATGGTAATGATCCAAGATAGTTAAATAGATGGTCATTATTAGGAATGCTCCATAGGATCTAAAGACACGTGTGCATGTTTCTTAAGTGTGCTTTCTAAAATTGGAACACCATTTAGCTCTATTAGCTCGACTTGAAGCGATGGGGACACCGCAAAGTTGATCCTGTACTAATAGTCACAGACAACAACCTTGTAGAAGATCATGCCCACCCTTGGTCCTTGGAGGGACGTGTGTTGTAGTGGTAACCACATCAGTGAACTTGAAAGGATATACATGTTCCTACATTATAGAAATGAAACAATAAGCATCTTCACAATAGGACTACATCACTCGATCAACAGGGCATTTAACGCAAATGCATTAGCTAATGCCAATGATGTCTGTTTCTTACACAGGATAGCCATGAAATTGTTAATCGTATAAAAGTAGAGGAATGCAAAGAAACCATGATCGTTCTACAATTGTTGAAGCAAGCTATTATCTTTTAAGAAATCCTATAGAAAATAAGCAATGTAAAAAGGGGAAACAGCTAGGCACGCACTAAGAAACTGACGAACAATATCTGTCCAACTAAACTTCTACACATGATGAAATCAATATCCTTGCAGAGGGCCCTTTATAATTGGAACAAAGAAACAATTTTAAAAAACAGTACCCCTCTGTCATCACCATAGTCTAGCAGATTAATTTAACACAATTTAGGATGAGTAGCACTATAATATTAAAACTGAACTAATTGTTCCTGCTACTTGTTGCTTTCTGATGCCTTGTACATATTCATATATGATACAGTAACACTGGCAGCAATTTCTCAAGCGCAAGAACACATATTTTTTTCAACTAACAGATTGTATCTAAAGTCCCCCCAAAAGCTGACTTAGAATCTAATCAAATAAGTCAAAAACTCCTTTTTAGACTAAACAAGTAGAATCCTGCCTTCTTGTGGCTACAATTTAGTCTTGGCTAGAATTTAATCTAACAAGCAGAAACCTCGTCAGAATTTAATACAGAATATGAATGACAATAAAACAATTCTAAGCAAAGAGGAGGAAGAGGGGAGCGAAGCTGACAGGGAAAGGTTGTCGGGGCGAGCTGAGGGCTTGCATTCAGAAAAACTCACCCACAGGCTTAATCTACACTCGCCGTTGCTCTCGACCGCGACCGTAAATTTCTGGGAATATATGTTTCCTCTATATAATTATGCTGGATTTTTGGAGAGATGCATCACATAATATATTTCAGTTTCAAATCCATGAGTTTGTGTAGATTTCGTTTGTAAAACTTTGTATAGCTTAGGTTCTGAACTATCTTTACGAAACCTTATGTAAGATCTGAAGTCAATCCTGTCGATTGTGTACATATCCGATGAATAAATGGGCAAGGAAACCAAGTGGTGTCCGGGGAATGATGGCTCGGATAGCTTGGTAATGATATCAATAAGTAATTATTGTGCAAACAATAACTAATGCAGGTTCCAGGATCTCGTGTGTTGCTACTGATCACCGAAGGCATATTAGACAAACTCTAATCGATCTAGCCAGTCTAGGCATGACAAGAATGGGCCGCTGCATTGTAATGTATATCCAAGATTCAGAAACATATGATTTCGTTGCTTTCGACTCAACTGAACTAAGCTAGGCACCCGAACACCATGCTAGAATCCAGAGGGAAGCATAGCGCAAGTGCGACCCTCGCTGACCACCTAGAGGCACGGTACCAGTAATGCATCAAGATCTGTCTATTCAAGAGGTAAACAAGAACACATCCTCGTTTGATATTATGATATGCAAGTAAATTTCAAGCATACAGGGTTGACATGCAAACAACTATCACACACACAGGGAGACCGCCCAAACAAGCACATCAGCTCACATCACTTTTAGTAGACAAAAACTGAGCAAGAGAGACCCAACCTTGTTCATAATGACACGGAGGACCCAACAAACAGAGAACATAGATCAGCCTGCAAGAAAAAAAAAGAGAATGAACAACATACCAGCTCATAGACATTTCATGAAACACGTCAGGAGTATTGTAATGGAAGAACACCTCCTTCATATGATAATAATGAGCAACAGTAGAATGGAAGGGATCACTGGCAAATTGAACGAATGAGAGCAGCCCCGACGATCTAAAGCTTCAGACCACCAATATCATCACAAACCATGTTTGTCGGCATTGCTAAAAAAAACAGTAGAATAAGCAAACAAAATCTCAGTTAACCACCTGGTACACAAAACAAAGGGCATTTAAATCCCCAAACCTGAAGATATGCTACAGGAGCACATGTACATTTGATAAAAACCAATGTACATGTATATGCATGATTACTAAATATGGCAACAATATATATGGCACAATAATTTACCCCCGTCACTGAAATCTGAAGTCAGTGTGCGTGTGTATGTTTATACACCCAGCTAAAAATCTACGAAACGCAAAATAAGAATCTGAATGCCCAATAAAAATTAATCTGGCAGGGCAACTCAGCTACTCCGAGCTCCCCCAGATTGAAAAAGTCGCTGGTCGTCCGATTCTGCCTTTTACATCATCTGAGCCGTCTAATTTTCATAATCTATTTTCACTTCGTGGTTATTTTTCCTTTTCTATGACTGGTGGGCTTATTATTGTGCTTTACCTGATTAGTGATTTGAATGATTAGTAATTTACCTGAGAGTATAAGTGTCACAAGTATATTCACTAACTACCCTCGTACAACCTGCAAATTGATTATGGAATGAGCTTCTGACGGGAAATAGAAAACAAAAAGCACAAAAGAACAGTAAGTACCTGACATCGCCCTAGCGTGGTAAACTTTTTTGAGTGCTTATAGTCATCTTTGGTGCTGACTCGTATCTGACCATTGCCCTGCCCATCGAGGTCACTGTTGCACCACGACTCACGGCAAGGCCCATTTGCCTAGTATGCTCCAACTGCCAACAGACAAGCAATGTTGCATAAACCAATTGAGTCCTTTTCACTAATTAAATCTACAAAACCATTTAGTAAAATCCACTGGAACTATCCAACTATAGGACTGAATCAATGAAACATAACAGCAGCTGCAGAAACCACTCTAGAACTTTTTCATAAACTAAAGGAAACATTTTAGGTTCTAATTAACCCTGGGGGCTGCAGCCGCTGTTATGAAAATCACTCTCTTCCTATCAATTTTCAGAAAATGGTTTAGAGTGGTTTCTGAAAATGGTCCAGAGTGGGTCCTGATTAAATTGATAGGAAGAGAAGGAATGGGGGTGTTTTAGAACGATTGCTACACATATGGCATACATCTGAAAAAGGAAAAAAGAACACCCTAAATCAAACCTGAAGAAAACAAGATAAAATAACCTGATGTATGAATTGTAAACTGATGAGATTCTTAGTAGACATGATAAAATATGTATGTACAGGTCATTAATTAATAGATTATGAATAGCAAGGATGAAATTAAATCAAATATGACAGAAATATGTGAAAAGAACAGCAAGACACCACCGCCGCTGTTGAAATCAAATCTGATAGAAATATGATGAAATTAATTAATCCACGCTGGCCATTCCCATCCACGAGACGAGAGAGACAGTGTGAGTGTGTGTGTGCTGTGTACGCAAGGATGGGAGGGGCTGGAGGAACAGATGAGAATCAAGGAAAGGGGAAGGGGAGAGAATCCACACCTTGGTCCTCTGACCGTTGCAACCCGTGGTCGAAGGTGAAGAGGCGGTGGCGCAGGGGTGGTTGGGGGATTTTTTCGGGGCTCTTCGTCCAGCGGCGGTCGTCCAGGTCGAGTTCCTCCTCCGGCGGCTTCTTGGCAGTGAGCGCCCGGGGCGCCGTTGACCGGGGATCCTCCTCGGGCTACCGTCGTCCCGGTAGAGATTTGCGGAGGAGAGCCCACAGTTTCTTGTCCGCACCGCCGCCCCGGCCTCGCTGCTCCTGGCCCGGCCTCGTTAGTGGAGAAGGAGAGAAAGGAGGGGAGGCGGCGTTGGGTAGAGGAGGAGAGAAGGGAAGGCGCCCGAACCCTAGCCTGAATCGTAGCCGCGGGGGAGAGAGAGAGAGGAGGGTGACGAGGAGGGGGAGGCGAGTGAGACGGGACAAGAAAAGCCATGGCAGAACCTACAGTGAGGAAAGCCATGGCTCTCTAGCAAGCACGCAGCGAGCAAGATGATGGCGGGCAACGACGGCATCGGACGATGGCTTGCGGAGACGGATGGAGAGGCAGAGCACCGGGGCTGACTCCTCTCCCGCCGCGAGACCGTGGAGAAGGAGGGAGCCGACCTCCGTCGCTCCACGCACCTGAAGACGGCTCAGATCGGGAACCACCGCTGCAGCCTGAAGACGAGCGATGGGAAGGTAAGGAGGAGGAAGAGGCGAGGCGGTGGAGGAGTAGCAGTAGGCGGCGGGGCTCCTAGGGCGTAGGAGGAGGAGGTGGGAGGGAGTGGCGGCGGACGAGGGAGGGAGGAGTGAGGGGCGCGGGGCTGTGGATTGGGGCTAGGGTTCGACTGCTTTTTCCTCTTGCTCGATCGCTGTGGCCCTAGCGCGACCGCTCGCTCGCTCGCTATGGATTTCGCTTGTGTGGTGTGGTGCGCCCGCGCGTTTTTTCGTTGGTTTTTACTCGTCGTGTGATGCGGTGCGCTCGAGCGATGGTTGTGTCTAGCACTTTTTTAGGGTTTATATGTTAGATGTATTGATTTGTAGTGAGTTATACAAGCTCATCAACATGTCTACTTATCGTTGTTTCTGTCATGTCTGAATCTGTCATATCATTTGTCATGTTTGCATGGATGCTATCATCTTTTTTGTTGATCTTTGAAATAAGTTCAGTAAGGGAGTTTTGTTCTTTGTCTTTAGTATTAGCATTCCATGCCTTTGTTTGCCATGTTAAGTTCCTGTAGCATGTTGTTTGATAGCTTTGAACATTGCAACCTGATGTTATTTCTGCCAAGTCTGTAAACTGTTATTATTTGCAATCTTGCCATGTCCTTTTGAGCATGTTGTAGTGGTTTCTGAAGATAGCTCAGTGTTCATGTTTTGTCATGCTTTACCTGTACTTCATATCCATGCCTTTTGTTTTCACGTTGAGATGCTTTAGCATGTTGTTTTGATGCTTGCAAGATGCCTAGTTTCTGTTTTGGACAGTTTGTCCTTTAAACTTGTATGGAGTGTATGTGTTGCACCGTTGCTCCGTTTTGAGTGTGCCCTATATGAAACTTGCTTGATTTTGCATGAAGTCTCATATTATCATGTTGCATCCTTGTTTTGAGGTGTTTGCTTGATGTTTGTATGCATTTTGCATCAATGCATGTTTAACTTGTTTTGCTCATATCTTCTAGGCCGCAGCTCCGAATTAAATGAACTTTATATGTAACTTGACTAGAATCTCGTGTAGATCATCTTGGTGCATCTTAACTTGCTGTTTAACAACTTCGAAATGTGCATATGGGGTCTTACGGATTTGTTAAGGTTTATTCAGATCTGGACCAATTTCGAAATGTGCATATGGGGTCTTACCGGATTTGTTATATGTCGTTTCCGGCCTCATTTAAACTTGCTTTGATGTGTTGTTCTTGTTTGCATCATCTCTTGCCATGAGTAGCCTCATCTAGCTTTGTCATGCATCATACTTGGTTGAGCATCATGTCATGTATATGTGTGGTGTGTTTATCATGTTGTGTGCTTCTTCTCGATAGTTCCCGTTTCATTGCGGTCATGAGGATTCGTTCGTCTACGCTTGGTTCGTCTTCGTGGATTCATCTTCTTCATGGACTTGTTCTTCTTCCTAGCGGGATTTCAGGCAAGAGGACCGTTACTCTGGATATCACTACTATCATTTCTATGCTAGTTGCTTCGTTCTATCGCTATGATGCGCTTCCTATCACTTGTTCTTCAAGCCTCCCCAAATTGTCATGTCAGCCTCTAACCTTTTCACCCTTCCTAGCAAACCGTTGTTTGGTTTTGTTACCTCTTTTCTCAGCCCCTCTTATAGCGTTGTTAGTTGCAGGTGAAATTGAAGATTGCTCCATGGTGGACAGGATTATGTTGGGATATCACAATATCTCTTATTTAATTAATGCATCTATATACTTGGTAAAGGGTGGAAGGCTCGGCCTTATGCCTGGTGTTTTGTTCCACTCTTGCCGCACTAGTTTCCATCAAATCGGTATTATGTTCCTGGATTTTGCGTCTCTAACGCGGTTGGGTGATTTATGGGACCCCCTTAACAGTTCGCTTGAATAAAACTCCTCCAGCAAGGCCCAACCTTGGTTTTACCATTTGCCTCACCACCACCTACTTTTCCCTTGGGAGTCGCTCTCTCGAGGGTCATCTTTATTTTATCCCCCCGGGCCAATGCTTGTCTAAGTGTTGGTCCAAACTGAGAGATGTCCGGCGCCCCCTGGGCAATCAGGGTCTATGCCAACCTAACGTCTTGCTCATCCGGTGCGCCCTGAAAACGAGATATGTGCAGCTCCTATCGAGATTTGTCGGCACATCCGGGCGGCTTTGCTGGTCTTGTTTTACCATTGTCGAAATGTCTTGTAACCGGGATTTCGAGACTGATCGGGTCTTCCTGGGAGAAGGAATATCCTTCGTTGATCGCGAGAGCTTATCATGGGCTAAGTTGGGACACCCCTGTAGGGTTTAAACTTTCGAGAGCCATGCCGCAGTTATGTGGCAGATGGGAATTTGTTAATATCCGGTTGTAGATAACTTGACACCAGATACGAATTAAAACGCATCAACCGCGTGTGTAGCCGTGATGGTCTCTTCTCGATGGAGTCCCGGAAGTGAACACAATTTTGGGTTATGTTTGAAGTAAGTAGGAGTTCAGGATCACCTCTTGATCATTGCTAGCTTCACGACCGTTCTGTTTGCTTCTCTTCTCGCTCTCTTTTGCGTATGTTAGCCACCATGTATGCTTAGACGCTGCTGGAAGCTCACCACTTTACCCCTTCCTTTCCCCTTAAGCTTTGCTAGTCTTGATACCCATGGTAATGGGACTGCTGAGTCCTCATGGCTCACAGATTACTACAACAACAGTTGCAGGTGCAGGTTATGTGATAATCATGACGTGAGAGCGATGCTTGCTTGTTTTGGAGTTCTTCTTCTGCTTCTTCTTCGATCAGGGGATAGGTTCCAGGTCGGCAGCCTGGTCTAGCAGGGTGGATGTGGTTTGAGTTTCTGTTTATGTTTCATCCGTAGTCGGATGGTGCTCTTATGTAAGATGATGTTGTACTCGTGTGTCATTGTATGCCTTTTTGTATGTATCCCCATCTATTTATGTAATGTTGATGTAATGATATCCACTTTGCAAAAGCGTTTCAATATGCGGTTCTATCCTTCGTGGGTCCTTCGAGTCTCTTTAGGATAGTATCGCATATTGGGCGTGACAATTGATTTATACTACCTCATCTCACGAGTTCTTGTTGAGTCTTATGTGGGTCAAGTTTTTGAGATTTAGGAAAACCATGATATAGAAGGAATTAAGGAGACACAAAGTAGCTATGTGTTTAATTTCTCTCTCTCTCTCTCTCTCATGTTCTTGAGATGGCACGATCTTGATGTATCACGGGCTTTGTTAATATAGTTGGATCATATGGTGTTTTCCCCTCTCTATCTTGTTGTGAATTGAGTTTTCCCTTTGAGATTTCATTTTATCAGATTGAATACTTATATGGATTTGAGAGCACTTGATGTATGTCTTGCTATGAATACCCGTGGTGACAATGGGGTATCATATTGATTCACTTGATATGTGTTTTGGCACTCAACTCACGGATTCCCGAGGTGCCATTGGGGTAATCTATGCATAGGGGTTGATCCACGTTTTCATCTTTGTTTCTCAGGTAGAAATCTTGGGGCACTCTTTAAGGTTCTTTGTGTTGGATTGAGTATTATGAATCTGAAATGTTTTGATGCATATCGTATAATCAACTCACAGATACTCGCAGTGACATTGGAGTATCTAGGTGACATTAGAGTTGGTTGATGTGTATCATATGGTGTTATTTTAGTATGAACTCTTGGATAGATCTATCGGAAAGGATAACTTTGTGTTATTTTAGTATGAACTCTTAGATAGATTGATCGGAAAGGATAACTTGTAGGTGGTTTCGTACCCTACAAACAATTTCTTCTTATGTTCTCCGCTAGATAGGAACTTTGGAGTGATTCTTCACTGCATGTTGAGGGATGGTTATATGATCCAATTTTATTAGCATTGTTGAGAGATTGCAATAGCAAAAGTACGGACCCTAGGCCTCATTTTCAAGCATTGCAATACCATTTGTTCTCCGTTTTATCAATTGCTACATTGCTGTTTTCTATTGTTCCTATTACAAAAAATCAATATCTACTATCATTACTACACTTGTATCACCACCACTTCGCTGAACTAGTGCACCTATACAATTTTACCATTGTATTTGGTGTGTTGGGGACACAAGAGACTTTTTATTATTTGGTTGCAGGGTTGTTTGAGAGAGACCATCTTCCACCTCCCACGGATTGATAAACCTTAGTTCATCCACTTGAGGGAAAATTGCTACTGTCCTACAAAACTCTGCGCTTGGAGACCCAACATGAGTCTACAAGAACAAGTTGTGTAGTAGACATCACGTTCCCCTGCACCCACCGCGGCGCCAGTCGCCGTGCGTTTTCCTGCACCCGCCGTGCCCTTGCTCTTGTGCGCTCCCCCCTCAGCGTCATGGGATGCTACCGTCGACCGCTACCTCCAGCGTCGTGAGTCACTGTCCTCCCGCGCCTCGCCCGTTGATCACAGACAGAGGGTCTTTGATTTGCAACTCAAAAACATACTAGGCTGGCTTGAAGACGTGAAAAATGATGTCCTGGAGGACGACAACGCTAGCGCAGCATGACGCCTCTGCCGCCACTGCAATTAGTTCTTTTGGGTTTAATATTGTATCTTGATTGAATGAATGTAAAGTCACAATGTGAGTGAATGAAACCTATGGTTTGAACAAACTTGCGTTTTTTCTATATGAATGTACAGACTTATCAAATGATTTTTTTAAACATCAATGTTCCGTAAATTTAAAACACTCATCGCAAAAGTTTTAGGTAGAACACCCATATGCAAAGCGAGAGCTATGGTCCTTCCCAAGCAAGCTAAGGGAAAATTTGCCGCGCATGACTTGTGCATCTCTTCATCGCAAACGTTTTAGATAGAATACCCATATGCAAAGCGAGAGCTATGGTCCTTCCCAAGTAAGCCAAGGGAAAATTTTCCGCACAGGTTTGTGCATCTCTTCATCGCAAACAGTTCAAATTGAACACGGTATGCAAAGCGAGAGCTATGGTTCCTTCGCCACTAAGCCAAGAGAAAATCCGGCACACAGGATTTGTACATCCGTTCATCGTGAATGATTTTTTATGATGACCCGTGTGCAACCACGTACATACAATTTGGTAAGATTTGCATCCGTCATATTGGGTATATTTCCATTTGTCAAACTGGAAACATTGGCATTTGTTGAGCTAGTAACATTGTCATTTGTCCATCTTGTAGCACTGCCATGTGTCAAAATTTGCAGCTAAAAATAACTAGCACTGTCTAATTTTGAAACTAAAATTCAATAAGCATAGATTTCATTCATAGATTAAGTAGTTGTTCTTTATACAAATAGTTTAATTTGACAGCTGAACCGAACAAATTTTCCCTAATTGTTGCCAACCACGTACTGAAATATCTAGTTCAACTATACATACGTAGTACGGAGGGCAAAAGTGCTCCTGTCCAAGTTCCACCTCGAGACGGCGTCGCTCCGTCCCAAAAGACCTATCTTTATTTTTTCTAGGTCAAAATGCCTTATATACCAGAAGATGGGCACCGGAGGTGGGCTGGGCTGCCCACCACCCACCAGGGCGCGCCTGGGGGGCCTGGCGCGCCATGGTGTCTTGTGGGCACCAGGCAGCACCCCTCTGGTAAATCTTTTCTCCAGTATTGTTTTATTTATTCCAAAATAATTCTCTATAAACTTTTAGCTCATTTGGAGAAGTGTAGAATAGGTAACTCTGATGTAACTTTTTCAGGTCCAGAATTCCAGCTGCCGGCATTCTCCCTCTTTGTGTAAACCTTGCATATTATGAGAGAAAAGGCATTAGAATTACTCCATAAAGCATTATTATGCATAAAAACATTATAAATAACAGTAGTAAAACATGATGCAAAATGGACATATCAACGCCCCCAAGCTTAGACCTCACTTGTCCTTAAGCGAAAGCCGATATCGAAAATCATGTCCAGATGTTTTGAGAGAGAGGTGTCGATAAAAACAAAGTACGACATAGTAGCATCATGCATATTATTATAATAGCAACAAACTTTATCATAAAAAATTATCACATAACTTTATCATATAACTTCTCATGAACAAGTAACAATTCATCACAACTTCGAAGTAGAAAGCATAAACTTCATTGAAAACCAACAAACTATGTTCTTAGTCAACTTTGCAACTACAATTCAACATATTTTTAGGAAGGGTCTCGTACTAGAGCCTCTTAGCAAGTCCACATACTCAACCATCATTTTATCTTCTATGATTGCTAACACTCACGATATATATATGAGCAAAAAGTTTCAACCGGACACATAGAAAGATAGGGGCTTATAGTTTCGCCTTCCAACTTATTCACCTCAAAGGTGATGTCAACAATAATAACTCATGCTCACTCATATCCAACTGGATATATGTTCCTAAATCTTTCCCCACCACCTGATGCTTGTCAAAGAGAAAATAAAAAGGAATAGAGGAAAATACTTTGACTCTTGTATAAAAGTAAATACATAAAAGTAAAAGATAGGCCCTTCGCAGAGCGAAGCAGAGGTTGTCATTCGCTTTTGGTTTGCACACACAATCTCTTAATGCAAAAGAATGTCACATTATATTGCCCCTTATGATAGCAACCTTTATTATGCAGTTTGTCGCTTTTATTACTTTTCCATCACAAGTTCGTACAATGCTTAATTTCTCTTACACTAAATGATCAAACACATTTAGAAGCAATTTTATTGCCTTATTGCATCGGTGACAACATACTTGAAGGATCTTTCTCAATCCATAGGTAGGTATGGTGAACTCTCAAAACAAGAGTTTGGGGTTTAAGGGGTTTAGATGCACAAGTAGTATATCTACTTAGTGCGGAATTTTGGCTAGCAAAGATATTGGGCAAGCACCGCATGTTGAAGGATCTATGACAATATAACTTCTATGTGAATATGAACAAACATAAATCATTACATTGTCTTCCTTGTCCAACATCAACAGTTGGGCATTAGATATTTAGTGGGGGCTCAAAATCATAAAATATGTCCAAGATAGTGTATTTGCATGTGAATCTTCTCTTCCCTTATTAATTCTTTCATGAATTGCATCATTGACCAATGCTATGTTTGTCAACTTCCAACAAATTTTACCACTTATACTTTTCCTTATGTGATGTCATTACTTACCATAAGATTAGCATATGATCTTTTTCATTATTTCCTTTTATTTTGATTGAAACATAAATGTAAAGAAGCAAAAACTAAAACTAAACTTTATTATATAACTCTCACTCGATTACATAGATAGATAGATCACAAAACTAGCACTCAAAAAATAGATCGTACTAAGCTTTTATTCAACTAAATCACGAAATAGCTAAGGATCGAACTAAGATAGGTAAAGGTAATAAAAGTGATGGTGATACGATACCGTGACATCTCCCCCAAGTGGAAAAAGCCAAGGGGAGTGCCCATACCCGTGTACTCAAGTCTCTTTTGGCGGGGAAGATGATTATGTGGTGATGACGAGGTAGTATTTTTCTCCAACTTGCGTCTGAGGCTAAAATTTTCCTCCCCAAGATCCTCATTCTCTAGATCGAGCTTTAATATCCTTTTTATTGGGGAAATAACTCCTAGGTATGACCCTCCCAGCAGGGGTCGGGTTATACCATCAGCGACTCATTACAAAGAAGTTCAAAGAAACCCAAGACGTAAAGATGGCGACTCATGTAGGCATGCCTGGATAAGGCCTAGAATCGGGACCCATGAGCCGCCGTATGATGACTTGTACTATAAGGCAAGAATTAGTTATAAACTGAGCCAATCACGAAGTGTGAGCCGGTCGGGACTCTGTAAGCCACCTGGCCTCGACCTGTGTATATAAAGGTGAGACCCGGCGGTAGGTTAACTCAAGAAACATGTAGTCGAAAGCTAGGTCAAGCATATTTCACTTCCTGGTAATCGAAACCCAAGCAATACAATCTAAAGCAGGAGTAGACTCTTACCTCCATCATGAGGGGCCGAACCTGTTAATTCTCGTGTCCTTTGTCCCGTTCAACCCCTTCAAGCTAACCTAGTTGCAATGGCTCCACACCTAAGTCCTTTCACTAGGACATCTGCCGTGATAAAACCATGACAGTTGGCGCCCACCGTGGGGCAAGAGCACTGTGGTTTTGAGTTCTTGAAGGGAAGCTTCTCAGGGATCAAGGGATAGGTCGTGGGCCGGATGACCAAGAGCTGCCGTGATAAGATCTACATCGACGACTCTGGCTGGGGTCCGGAGGTCGATTCAATCGAGTACGGCTACCGGGTCGCCTTCGGCGGAATTGAAGTCTTCATCCGCAAGATCAGTGAATCCGATCTTGAGCTGGCCGCTGGCTCTGACGTCGTTGAAACGGCTCAGCGCGCAAGGCCCGCCAAGGTTCAACCCGCCCAGAAGCATGCTTTCGTTGGCTTTATTCATGGGGCGGCTTTCGAGGAAGGTTCTGTGTCTGAAGGAGAGACGACCATCTATTCAGATGATGAGTCCTCAACCAACGAGACCAATTCGATCTATCAATTGCAAGACGGCGGGCTCGGGGGCTGTTCCGATGGTGACAGTATTCCGAACTCCAATGAGCCACTGATCAGGGCAGCTATCTTCATGGCTGGTACGCAACCGGTTTTGAATTCATCAACCACTGTGGCTATGACCTCTGGTGCAACGGCCGCTGCGACAGCCGAGGCAGGTGGCCCTATGTGCCCATTGGCTCGAGTTTTATCCGAACTCTTGGAGGCTTTGGCAACTTTGCTAACTATGGAGGTAACCCTGGCGAATCAAGCGCAACATAATGTGGACATTGCAAAATTGCAAGATGAGATAGCTCAGGCCAAGTAGGATCTTAATGCTGAGAATGCTAGGATGGCAATAGAGTGAGCCACCCTAGATGCGGAATCACAACGGATTCAAGCAGAAAATTTCCGCTTAAGTTTGGATCAGAATGCATCAAATGTTGTTTTCCACAGGAGGTACCAGAGTCGTCTGCCTTTGGAGTTTGATGCCAGAAATCTCTTCAATACGCCAGGGGCAGGACCAAGTAACCCGCCTGGCGTGACCCGGGCCCCTGAGGCTCCTCGGGCCGGAGTGGCAGCTCAGCTCCGCGCAGTAGACCCGCCCCGTGATTTAAACCCACCTCAACGAGTCTCAACCCCTTCGGGTCACTTCTCTAACCCGTTGGACAACATGATTTCCGCAGCATCACGGCTGGCAGCTCTCCTAGTGACAGGTGAGTCTCCTGCAGCGATTGAGGCACAGAAGGCTATGGAGCTTCTTCAAACAGCGGTGGCCCATCAGGAGGCTTACTCCTACAGATGGGATCGAATCCATTCAACTCCGTCTTTGAGTCACTGGCGGTTTCCAACAGGGAACGACACCGACGCTAGACCGGTGGTAATCAAGATGTTCAAAATCAGGCGGATCAGGCGCGTGGACGTCAAGAGGCGGAGCTGATGGCTCAGCTGGCGGCTCTTCAGCAACCTCAATTGAATCCACCAGCGTCCATAGAAGCCGGAGTGACTTCCAGGACAGTGGGTGTGCCGTGCTTGGTGCCGGCTCTGCGCAATGAGTGCTTGCCCAAGGACTTCAAGGGCCCTCAAAATATACCTAATTACATAGCAGATTGACCTCCAGATGCTTGGATTGAGAGTTATGAGTTGGCCATGGAGATGTTGAATGTTAATGGTGTTGTGTGCGCCAAATACTTCACCATGATGTTGGATGGGCCAGCTCGTACCTGGTTAAAGGGACTGCCTCCCAATTCCATCAACTCATGGACTGAGCTGAAGACACAGTTGATTCAGAATTTCAAGGATACATGTAAACAGCCTATGTCGATCATCGACCTAAACACTTGCATCCAGCCTGAAGATGAGTCAACCTCCCATTGGGTTTGCCGGTCTCGGCCATTATTCACTCATCGGATAGCATCAGCGCCGGTTCTCCTGTTTTGATTTTGAAGAAGAATTGCTGGTTTGTTCCCCTCAAGCAGAAGTTAGGGAGGCTTAAACGTCATTGCAATGACATGGGAGAGCTCATGGCGGCTCTTATCAAATATGCCGATTCAAACAAAACTAAGGATCCTGATTCAGATGAAAAAATCCTGTAAGGGGAAGAAAAACAGCAAGGGGTAGCAGCAGAGTACAACAGGTCAGAGTCAAGATAAAAATGGTAAGCGCAAGCACACTGACGGTGGATCAGATTTTGTGGCCAACACTAATGCACAAGACAGTGTTCGCCGTCGTAAGGGAAGGTTCCCGCCCCAGTCTGGAGGGCCGAAGTTTAATTTAGAGGCAATGTTGAACGAGCCTTGCCCAAAACATACTCGTCCTGATAAGCCGGCAACCCACCCGTGGAAGATTGCAGTATCATGAGGGAGTACAGGAATTACAACCTTTACCAAGGCCACAATAATGGTAACGGCCCGCACGGCGGGTCAGGATCTGGCTCATACGGGTCCGGCTTTGGAGGCGGCAGTTCAAATTCCGGCTTTCAAGGTCAGGGTAATCAAGGCAGCTTTAACCAATAGAACAATCAGGGCAATCAACAACAACAATTAGGGTATCAGAGCAACCCGAAGCAGCTAAGTAGCGGCCAGTATCATGTCTTCACTACTAGCTTATGCAAGTGAGACCAGAAAGTTCATAAGCGAGCTGTGAGTGCGGTTGAGCCGGATGTACCTCGATACTTATGATGGTCAGGGCACCAAGTCATATGGAGCCGAGAGGATCACCCGCTCTGGGTTGATAATCTGAGTCAGCTGGCTTTGGTGGTGGCTCCTCAGGTTGGAGGTTTCAAGTTCACTATGGTGCTTATGGACGGAGGCAGCAGTATCAACATTCTTTATTATGATACTTTTCGCCGGATGAGTCTGACTGACAAAGATCTTAAGCCGTCCTCTACAGTCTTTCATGGCTGGTACCTAGTAAGTCGGCATATCCAGTTGGTAAGATCGCTTTGGAGGTAGCTTTTGGCGATGAGCGTAATTACAGAGTAGATACATTAACCTTTGAAGTGGTAAAAATCAACATCCCATATCATGCTCTGTTTGGACGGCCGGATTATGCCAAATTCATGGCACGACCTTGTTATGTGTACTTGCAGCTTAAAATGTCGGGTCGCAAGGGTACCATCACAGTTCATGAGGATAGGAAGATAGCTCTGGAGTGTCAGGAAGGCGATGCCGCTTATGCTGAGGCGGTTTGTACAACTAAGGAGTTGAAGTTTTATAAAGAATATGTTGACCCGACATATATGACCTCTTTGAAGAAGCCAACAACAGAGAATGACCCGGTGTTAAAGTTTAAGTCGGAGGAGGACACTAAACAGGTTGATTTTTTCCCTGGCGACTCATCCAAACAGTTCACTATTGGTGCTAATATGGAACCGAAATAGGAAAGCGCGCTCATCGAGTTCATCCGTGAGAACTGGG
The DNA here is from genome assembly GCF_002162155.2 of Triticum dicoccoides. Taxonomy (NCBI): domain Eukaryota; kingdom Viridiplantae; phylum Streptophyta; class Magnoliopsida; order Poales; family Poaceae; genus Triticum; species Triticum dicoccoides. Next base: position 334,697,866 of record NC_041387.1, on the reverse strand, counting down.
ACATCTTTGCATGGAAACCTTCAGACATGCCAGGCGTACCGAGGGAACTCGCTGAGCACACTCTGAATATCGATCCCAAGTTTAAACCGGTCAAGCAATTCCTTCGTCATTTTAATGGAGAGGCGCAAGGCCATTGGAGAAGAAGTGGCACGGCTCCTGACGGCCAGGTTCATCATTAAAGTTTTCCACCCTGAGTGGTTGGCTAACCCGGTGTTGGTACTTAAGAAAAATGGCACTTGGCGCATGTGTGTGGATTACACAGACCTTAATAAGGCTTGCTGTGACGCCCGGATAATTAAGCTACAGTAACCCTCTGCTAATGATGCCATGTCACCTCGATTTCTGTTGCTAATCTCGCGTTAGTTCGAAACCGATTCGAATTCAAATTTAAAATTAGGCAAACAACAAAAGTTTTCAAACTTTAAAACTAAAATGTCCAGGTTGTGCCAAGTAATGCAAAGTTAATTGTGGTGAAGAAACCCCACTTTTATAAAATGTTTTAATACTCTAAAATGATTAAAACAGTATTTGAAAAGAATAAATAAGTGCCTTTGATATTTTGTAAAATCATAAACTATTTTATTTTGAGGTAAAACTTTTTAGGTTAGTGGGTTATTTTGAAACACTATTTTTGGAGCTATTGTCATATTTTACTGAACTAAAAATAAAGTGTAACTAAAATAAAACAGAAAGGAAAAAAGAATAAAAAGAAAAGAAAACCAGAAAACAAAGTAAAAGAAACCCCCCGGCCAACCGGGCCAGACGGCCCGCCGGTCAGCCCACTGGCCCAGGCCAGCCCCCCACTCACCTTATCCTCCCGTCCTGAAACCCTAACGCCCGATCCCCCCACTTCCCCCACTCGCCTCCCCCTCTTCCCCGATCCAGATCGGATCGGGCCGACCTCATCGCCCCACCACCGCGAACCCCATCACCGGCGCTCACCGTCGCCGCCTCGTTCCGCCTCCCCGACGCCGCCCCGTCGTCCTCGTCTCCTCCCGAACGCGATCTGGATCGGGGCGCCTTGCCCCTGCGCCCATCACTGGCGCCCCATCTTCCCTGTCGCCCGTCTCCAACCATCGTCGCCTGAGGCCCCGACGTTGGTGCCGCTCTCCCTGTCGCCCCACCTCGTTGGACGCCATCGCCCCGCCGCCCTCATCGCCGGCGGCCCAGATGCCGCCCCGTCCACACCACCATCGCTGGAGCACCACCACCACTTGGACCTCGTCGCCTCCTCCCCTACATCGTCGTCGTCCCCGACATCCTCCCTGCGCCCCACTGCCCTATCCCTACGGCCCCCGTGAGCTCCCCCTCCTCCTCTCCCCCTCACGCGCACGCGCTCACGCCGTGGCCTCCTTCCCACGGCCCCGCCTCGCTTTGCCGTTTCTGCTCACGTCGTCCTGGCATGGCCATCGCCCACGCGTCGCCTGGTCGCGCGCCTGCGTCGGCCAAGCCCTGCCTTACCCTCCCCCATCGTGGCCACTGCTGCCGCGCCCTACTCGCCGCTTCCCCCGCGGTGCCATTCGGGTCCGTCCCGCTCGGCCTCCGCCTCCCTGTCGCCGGCCCCGCCTCGGGCTGCCGTGCCCGCTGCCGCCCAGGCTCAGCCTTCGCTCGGGCGCCCGCACGCCCCAGCAACCGAGCGGGCTGGTGCCTGCACCCGTTTGACAGCGCCCGTTTGGCCCCTTTGGGCCATTTACAACGGGGCCCCACACCCCATAACGGTTTTATATAAAAAAGGGATTAAAAATATATATAATAATAAAATTAAATTTAATTAATTAACTAAATTAGTTAACTTAATTAATTAACTTAATTAATCCTGTTTATTTAACCTAATTAACTATTGTTAATTAATTAAACAGTAATTAGATTAGTTAAATCCTAATTATAATCAACAGAGTATGACCTGCGGGACCCACATGTCAGCTTGACCCAGTCAATGCACTATTGACTGCTGACATCATGCTGACGTCAGCATACACTATTCTGGATAATGTTAGAATTAAATAGATAATAATTTAGAAAATGATTTAAAACTTTAAAAATTAATAGAAAATAAACCGTAGCTCGGATGGAAAAACTTTGTACATGAAAGTTGCTCAGAACGACGAGAGGAATCCGAATACACAGCCCGTTCGTCCGCCATGCGTCCCTAGCATAGTGAACCTGCAACATTTCATCTCCGGTTCATCTGTCCGAAATCGCGAAACACCGGGGATACTTTCCCGGATGTTTCCCCCTTTCGCGGGTATCAACTACTACCGCATTAGGGCACACCTAACACCGCTCATTGCCGTGGCATGCATCATCATGCTTATGTTTGCATTGTATTTACTGTTTCTTCCTCCTCTTCTCTCCGGTAGACTACGAGACCGATGCTGATGCTGCCCAGTTCGACTACGGTGTTGACGACTTGTCCTTCTTGCCAGAGCAACCAGGCAAGCCCCCCCCATTGATCACCAGATATCGCCTATTCTTCTCTCTACTGCTTGCATTAGAGTAGTGTAGCATGCTACTGCTCGGTTAATCCTATTCTGTTGCATAGCCTGTCATTGTTGCTACAGTTGTTGATACCTTACCCGCAATCCTAAATGCTTAGTATAGGATGCTAGTTTATCATCAAGTGGCCCTACATTCTTGTCAGTCAGCCTTGCTATACTATCGGGCCGTGATCACTCGGGAGGTGATCACGGGTATATAGTATACATATATACATACTATACAGATGGTGACTAAAGTCGGGTTCGCTCGTTGAGTACCCGCAAGTGATTCGGATATGGGGGCTGAAAGGACAGGTGGCTCCATCCCGGTAGAGGTGGGCCTGGGTTCCGGACGGCCCCTGACTATTATTTTGTGGCGGAGCGACAGGGAAGGTTGAGACCACCTAGGCGAGAGGTGGGTCTGGCCCTGGTCGTCGTTCGCGGTTACTTCATAATAACACGCTTAACGAGATCTTGGTATTTGATCTGAGTTTGGCCAATGGCCTATACGCACTAACCAACTACGCGGGAACAGTTATGGGCACTCGATGTCGTGGTATCATCCGAAGCCTTCTAGACGTCAGCGAATGAGCGGCGTGCGTCGGATTGGAATGGAACGCCTGCTCTTGTATTAGGGAGTCCAGGTCTGCTTCCAGCCGACCACGCAACGTGCAGGTGTGCAATGGGCGATGGGCCCAGACCCCTGCGCCATAGGAGTTAGGCCGGCGTGCTGACCTCTCTGTTAGGCCTAGGTGGGGCAGTGACATGTTGTTCTTCTGAGGTCGGGCATGACCCAGGAAAGTATGTCCGGCTAATTGGGATCGAGCGTGTTGGGTTATGTGGTGCACCCCTGCAGGGAAGTTTATCTATTCGAATAGTCGTGTCCCTCGTTAAAAGGACGACCCAGAGTTGTACCTTGACCTTATGACAACTAGAACCGGATAATTAATAAAACACACCCAGACAAGTTCCAGAGACATCCCGGTGGTTGCTTTCCCACAGGGCGACGAGGGGAGGATCGCCGGGTAGGATTATGCTATGCGATGCTACTTGGAGGACTTCAATCTACTCTCTTCTACATGCTGCAAGATGGAGCCTTCTAGAAGCGTAGTCTTCAATAGGACTAGCCACCCCCCTCTTATTCTGGCATTCTGCAGTTCAGTCCACCAATATTGCCTCTTTACACATATACCCATGCATATGTAGTGTAGATCCTTGCTTGCGAGTACTTTGGATAAGTACTCACGGTTGCTTTTCTCCCCCTTTTCCCCCTTTCCTTTCTACCTGGTTGTCGCAACCAGATGCTGGAGCCCATGAGCCAGACGCCACCGTTGACGACGACTCCTACTACACTGGAGGTGCCTCCTGCTATGTGCAGGACGCTGACGACAACCAGGAGTAGTTTAGGAGGATCCCAGGCAGGAGGCATGCGCCTCTTTCGATCTGTATCCCAGTTTGTGCTAGCCTTCTTAAGGCAAACTTCTTTAACTTATGTCTGTACTCAGATATTGTTGCTTGCACTGACTCGTCTATGATCGAGCACTTGTATTCTAGCCCTCGAGGCCCCTGGCTTGTATTATGATGCTTGTATGACTTATTTTATTTTAGAGTTGTGTTGTGATATCTTCCTGTAAATCCCTGATCTTGATCGTACATGTTTGCGAGTATGATTAGTGTACAATTGAATCGGGGGCGTCACACTTGCCCAGCTGATCCCTTTGCCCTCCCACGTATTGATCAGAGCATAGATGCTACGGCTGATTACGAACATTTGTGTTTTTTGGATGTTTATTCAAAATACCATCAGATCAAGATGGCAGTCAAAGACCAAGACAAGACAACTTTCATCACACCTTTTGGAGCTTTCTGCTATGTGTCTATGCCTTTTGGGCTTAAGAGTGCCCAGGCGACTTACCAGCGTTGTGTGCAGAACTGCTTTTACAGTTAGATTGGGCGCAATGTTCATGCCTATGTGGATGATATTGTTGTGAAGTCCAGGAAGAAGGAGACTCTGTTGGAGGATATGAAAGAGACATTTGATAATCTCTGGGTCTACAAGATGATGCTTAACCTGGCCAAGTGTGTTTTTGGTGTGCCTGCGGGCAAGCTTTTGGGTCTTGGTTTCTCAGAGAGGTATCAAAGCTAATCCAGAGAAAATCAAGGCTATTACCTCATTGGCTAAGCCGGCCTGTGTCAATGATGTTCAGTGTCTGGCGGGTCATATTCCCGCTTTGAGCCGGTTCATAAGCCGCCTCGGCAAAAAGGCTATTCCTCTATACCAGATGATGAAGAAAACATATAGTTTTGTTTGGAGTGACGCTGCTAATGAGGCATTCGAGGCACTTAAGAAGCAGCTGGCTGAGCCACCGATTCTTGCTGCCCCTATTGAGAAGGAACCTTTGCTCTTATATGTGGCAGCAAATAGCAGAGCCGTCAGTGTAGCAATTGTGGTGGAAAGGAAAGAGCCAGGTAAGGAGTATCTGGTTCAATGGTTGGCTTATTATGTCAGTGATGTCTTGATTGAGTCCAAACAAAGATACCCTCATTGGCAGAAGCTAGTTTATGGGGTGTTCCAGGCCAGTCACAAGTTGAAGCAGTATTTTCTAGGTTATCCTATTACTGTGGTCAGCTCTACTCCCTTGGGTGACATTATTCAAAACAGAGAAGCTACAGGTCGTGTGGCCAAGTGGGCTATTGAGCTTGGACCCCATGGTCTGAAGTATATGCCGAGGACAGCCATCAAGTCTCAAGCTCTGGTGGATTTCATCAATGATTGGACAGAGTTGCAGATGCCCAAGGATAAGCCGGACAATACTTATCGGACAATTCACTTTGATGGGTCTAGGCAGCATGAGGGCTCGGGGGATGGAGTTATTTTGGATTCTCCTCAAGGTGACAAGTTTTGCTATGTTCTCAGGTTAATGTTTCCTTGTACTAATAATGCGGCTAAATATGAGGCCCTACTTCATGGCTTGCGAGTGGTTAAGAAGATGAATTTAAGCCGGGTCAGGTGTTTTGGTGACTTGGACTTGGTGGCTCAGCAAGTTTCAAGTACTTGGGACTATAAAGACCCGCTCATGGCGGCTTATTGGCGGGCAGTTGATTCCATTACTGGCCATTTCAAGGGTTATCAGGTGGAGCACATTGATCGCAGAAAGAATGAGGCGGCTGATGCTTTAAGCCGGCTAGGATCTCAGTGTAAACCGGTGCCCCCCATTCCTTGACATTTTACATAACCCTTCCATTAAGCTACCAACAAAGGAGGATCTTGCCATCCCTGAATCGGAGGCGCAATTAGTGGAGGCTCTTCACGCCACCCCTGATTGGACAGTTCCTTATTTGGCATATATGACCCAGGGAGAGTTTCCTGAGGATGAAGCTCTGGCCAGGCAGGTAACCCGGTGTTCTAAATCCATGACTATTATCAATGGAGAATTACACTGATGCAGTGTCACAGGCGTGTTTCAGCGCCGTGTTTCTCCGGAAGAGGGCCATGAATTTCTAAGGGAGATCCATGAAGGCGACTATGGCCATCATGCCAACTCTAAATCCCTTGCGGCCAAAGCTTTCCGTCATGGGTTTTATTGGTTAACAGCTCATGTTGATGCAGATGATCTGGTCAGTAATGTGATGGTTGTCAGAAATTTTCTCGGCGGACTCATGTGCCGCTCAAGAATTGAGGATGATTCCAATTACTTGGTCGTTTGCGGTCTGGGGGCTTGACATGGTTGGAACTTTGAAAAGGTCTAAGGACAAGAAGACCCACCTCTTGGTGGCGGTTGATATGTTCACGAGGTGGGTTAAAGCAGAACCCGTCAGCATGTGTGATGCAGCCACAATGGTTCAATTCATGAAAAAAGTAATCTTTCATTTTTTTTATCCTCACAACATCTTAACTGATAATGGCACTAATTTGTCCAAAGGTGCTATGAAAGAGTTCTGTCAACATGAGCTTATTCGTCTTGACATCTCATCTGTAGCTCATCCCCAATCAATGGTCAAGCTAAACAAGCCAATCAAGAAATTTTGAGAGGAATCAAACCCTGGCTTATGGTTCCTTTGCAAAGGACGCTGGGTTGTTGGGTTGAGGAGTTGCCTTCCGTGTTGTGGAGTATAAACACCACCCCCAACAGGTCGATGGGTTACACACCTTTCTTCGTGGTTTACGGGGCTGAGGCGGTTCCTCCAAGTGACATCCGTCATGACTCGCCCCGCGTGGCGGCTTATGTTGAAGCTGATAATGAAAAAGCATGTCAGGATGCTCTTGATTTGTTAGATGAGGAGCGTGACCTGGCGGCAGCTCATTCGGTGATATACCAGCAAGATCTGCGTCGTTATCATAGCCGCCGGGTAAAGAATAGAACTTTTCAAGAAGGCGACTTGGTGCTCCGGCTCATCCAGGATCAAATAGGTATGCACAAGTTATCCCCGCCTTGGGAAGGACCCTTTATGGTCAGCAAGAATTTGAACATTGGATCATACTACCTCATTGATATTCGAGAAAACAAGGACTCCTGCACATCGGATGAGGAGACCCACCGACCATGGAATATTGCTCATCTGCGACCGTATTACACTTGAGCCACCTGCTCTTGTGTTGTACATACCTTCATCAATGTATATATTTTGATCAGTATAATAAAGTCGACATCCCTGCAAGTTCAGGGCCTCTATCGTTTCATTTCAACATATGAGTTGTCTATAAGGGTCATTTGGGGGCTTTCTGTTCATTGAACATAGCTCGCTCACCCATCTTGATCCGGCCTCCGACCACCCTATAAGGGTCATTTGGGGGCTTCCTGTTCATTGAACATAGCTCGCTCACCCATCTTGATCCGGCCTCCGGCCACCCTATAAGGGTCATTTGGGGGCTTCCTATTCATTGAACATAGCTCGCTCACCCATCTTGATCTAGCCTCCGGCCACCCTATATGGGTCATTTGGGGGGCTTCCTATTCATTGAACATAGCTCGCTCACCCATCTTGATCTAGCCTCCGGCCACCCTATATGGGTCATTTGGGGGGCTTCCTGTTCATTGAACATAGCTCGCTAACCCATCTTGATCCGGCCTCCGTCCACCCTATAAGAGTCATTTGGGGGCTTCTTTTTCATTGAATATAGCTCGCCTGCCCACCTTGATGCGGCCTACGGCCACCTTATTATACATTTGGGGGCTTCCTATTCGATGAACATAGCTCGCTCACCCATCTTGATCCGGCCTCCGGCCACCTGATTGGTTGCATGGGGGCTTCCTGCTCACCGAGCATAGCAGTTCAGACCCATGCAATCTGGTTTCCAAGCCGAACATTGAGTTAAACCTGCCTGTTTGCTTGATGCTACTCTGCTAGGTGACTCGCCGAACTGGCGACAGTTACTCTTTCAAAAGACCCTGAACTTGTCAAGGTTCAAACGACGGCCTTTGTCACGCGAGAGCCGGCTTACAGAGAGCTAGGATAAACTCACTTATTATCGCAGCCTTTCCGCTATTTGACCTGTTTGTACTCTTACCAGTTACTCTTTTAAATAAGACCCTGAACTGGTTAAGGTTAAAAACAACAGAATTATGTCACGTGAGAGCCGGCTTACGGGACAAAAATGCTTTTTTTTCAAAAAACAAACAGAATCGAGCAACTCTTCTGGACATGTCAAGCCTCTGGCTTACAAACTTGCATATTTATAGCATCACTATGAATATTGGTCTTCAGGTATGATTTCATATTTGAATAAGTATTTGGGTTTTTCAACCTGCCCTGGTTATAGACTCTGAGTCGCCAGAATATATTTTGTTGAACATTATAACCCGCCCAGGTGTAAGCTACCAGGGTGTATGTTGTTTACTCTATGTGTAGGAACCTTGCCAAATAATTTAATATTCCTTGCAAGTTCTTCAAAAGTGCCTAGAAAGATCAGGAGCAGTTTCAAAAGATAAGACATGCACGATGGCATGACAGATCATTGTTTTCACTACCCTATTACAAGGCTTATCAAAGCCCAAATGATTAAGTGTTTTTCAAGTAAAAAGTGCCATGATGCAGTTGGAGAGCCGCCACAAGGGATCAGTTGTCCTGATCTTGGCGTGTTGAAGCTTGCGGGTCATCCTACACTGGTTCTTCTTCTTCCTCCATCGACTAGAAGGTAGGCGATGACCAGTTGATGCCAATCAAAGCTTGGAATTCAGCTTCGTCATTGATAAGTTTAGACGGATCAATATCAGGAGCAAAAGTGTGCTTACGTGTTGGAGGGATGATATCCACAACATCATAAGTCGGCACCTTCACTTAGGAATTCTCTGATGTATTAGCCGCCTGATATCTGGATAAGTCCGTCTCTTCGGCAAGCTGGCTGGCTAGTGGCCGCATTTCCTTTATGCACGCAGAAAAGTCCTCTTGATCAAAGGGAGACCCGTCTTCTTTAAAGCTCGGGCAGCCAGTGGCCAGTTCAGTCGGGTCTAGTTCGGCCTGCCACACCTTCGCCCAGCTCAAGGCAGTGATAGCGCTGGCTCTAGAAGATGATCGCTTCATTTCCTCAATTCTTATGGGCAGGACAAAAAACTTGTTCAACACATCCCTGAGAAGACAAGGAGCTTGCATGGTGTGCGAGATGGCAATGATTGTGCGCTGAGTGCCGGTGTATAATTGCTCCACCAGTGTATAAACCGCCTTTAACTTCACCAACATATCTTGGCCAAGGTTGGTGCTCCTTGGGCCTTTTACATAAACATACAGTTAAGTCGGCAGGCGGGTTAAGAAGTTGAGCATTGAAAAAGATCAAAGTGTCCAGTATTGCTTACCGAAGATAGCACTGGTCATCTGTTTAATATGGCGTTTTAAGCCGGCTAGCTCTAAGGTGACCTCTTGCAAAGAAGCCTCAACGGTTTCTGCTCGTTGCACTAACGCAGTCTTCTCTTCAGCCCAGGTGGCCCTTTCTAAAGCAAACCCAATTTTTAGTTTTTCAGTTTCATCTAGGTTAAACTTGAATTTGGAGTCAGCTTTCTGGGTTTCAGCCTCTTGGCGCTCAAGTCGGGTTTTCAAGTCGGCCAATTGGGATTCGGCTTGAGCTGCGGCCTCCTATAAACAAAAGGTTAAACAATCAATAGCAGGAATATCAAGGTATAGTACATATAAGTCCCAAGTCCTTTGCAAGCATAGCACTTCGCACTTGGGGGCTAATGTGTTGAAAATTTCTTTCAAAGTGCACTAAGATCCGGCTCATATTTTTTCAAAGATGACCCGGCCTGGGAAGGTTATAAGGTGAAGCTTTGTTATATGAGCTAATTTAAATGATCCGGCTCACCTTTGTCAGGACAAGCCGGTTCATGGGGGCTACGGCTCGAAGTTTTCTATAGCATACTAATTAAAGTCTTTGCCGTAATCACTACTTTCCTATGGCTAAGACTTGGGGGCTGGATAAGTGTATAAATGGAAGAGACAAAGGTTCATACCTCATATTTTTGGCGCATCTTGTTCATGATGTCCACTTCAAGTTCACGACCAGTATGAAGTTGGTTCGGATAGCCAGAGAACAAATCATTGACATCCAGGTGTGAGTAGTTGGCTAGATCAAATTTGACCTTCCGCCTTTAAACAATCTCTTCTTTGGCAGAATGTTTGGCCAAAACCATAGGATTCCCCTATTCTGCATAATTGGTGCCAGTGATAAAGACATCTTCAGCCTCTTCAGCAGGCTTGGCAGGGCTTGGCGGCTTAGCTCCTGATGGATCAGTATTCATAGGGTCCACAGAGGCCTGTAGAATTTCTGGTGGTGGATCGCTAGTAATGTTTTCAAGATTCTGAATCGAGGCTTCAAACTTAGCAGTTGTTTTTATAGCTCATGCACCATGGGGTCTCCAACTATTAGTCTTGGCCTTCTTGCTTGGCTTGGCTATTCCGCTGACAAAGGAAAAATGAAGAGATCGGTATATATGTTTACAAAGTTAAAACAACAAAGGCAAGAATTGTTACCCAGGGGCAATCTTGAAAGCCGACAGCCGAGCCCCCCTTGAGTCGCCAGAAGAGGAATTTGAAGTTCCATGATAATTTGAGTCGGAAGGATTAAGTGGTTGGCGAACAAGACCCACCTTTGGATAAAAAGAGTTTGAACATGAAGGCACCTCTTTCCGGTGCTTGCGAGGGGCCGGAGTGTTGGGTAAACTGGAGGAGAGCTCTCCACCTCCACTATTCCGGGTTGTGCACTGAGCTTCATGCTGTTGTTTGTTCAAAATAAAGTTTGGATCCAAGTAATCTAAAGGGCGAGAAAACCTTACTTTCCGGCTCACTTGTCGAACTGCCTGCCTTGGCAAAGGCTCTGAGTCGGAGGAAAGGATAGTTACCTCTTCACCATCTGCGTTGATGGCCTCCACGTTGTCCTAATGGTAATCAATGTCAATAAGATAATTAAAAAATGAGCCAAGGGAGTCAAGGTCTACCTCTAACTCATCGTCATCCAAAGCAAACAACTCTGAGGTGTTGGTTTTCTTCTTGGCAGGCTTCTTGATAGCTTTGTTCTTTCCCCGACCTTTCTTGGCCAGCTTGTCTTGAAGTTTCTTATTACAAAAGGGGGAATCAGCCTGAAGAAATCAAGTGGATTGTGAGAAGATAATTTATGCAAATAAGGAATGATTTATAAGTTGTTCAAAGTACTTACAGCTGGAGGCTTGTTAAGGGTGTAGAAGGGATTCAACCCTATCTTGTTGCAAGTTTCCAAGCTCTCATTAAGCAGTGTTTTTGTCATTCTATTGATGTCATCATCCTTCAGCCGCACTTGGCAGTGACACTGTGGATCCTTGGGGTCACCGGTATATTCGCACATTAAGCTGGGCCAGAGGCTCAATGGTAAAATTCTCCAGGCCAGCATCAGATCAAATCAACTTCGGTCAACCCATTGGCCATCAAGGCCCTTGTCTTTGAAAAGATGGGCATGTACTTAGCCCGTTTGCCGGTGTTCATCCGGTCGGGGAGAGGGTGTCTTGGGCTAAGCCGGTTTTCATGAAAACCCGACAGAGGATTTTCACCCGCTCGAGAGGTATCTTGGCAATAAAACCAAGTCTGGTTCCAGTCCTTCGGGTGGCTGGGAAGTGCAGCTATAGGAAAGACGACATCTTTCCTTCTTTGAATAGAAATCCCGCCAAGTTGTAAGCCGGGTCCGTCTATGAACTCAGTCTGGTGGTTCAAGTAATAGAATTCTTCGAACAAGTCCACAGTGGGTTCTTCTTGAAGATATACTTCACAAAAAACTTGGAAATTGCAGATATTAGACATGAAATTGGGTCTGATATCTTGAGGGTGGAGTTGAAAGAAATGCAACACATCACGTAAAAACTTTGAGTCGGGTGGTGAGAAACCCCGGAGCATATGATCGGCAAAGACTATGAACTCGCCTTCCTTTGGGGCGGGTATAGCCTCATTTCCTGGAGCTCTCCAGTGGATAAAATCTTTTGGTGCTAAGACGCCCACTTTAACATGTTCATTGAGAGATTACCCCGTAATAGTGGAGACGACCCAGTTGCATGAAGTAACGGTTTTTTGTCATTTTCATTGATGAAAATACTAGAAAGGAAAGTGTCACCAGGTTAAGGTTATGATGTCAAGTCGTTAAGTGATTCAAAGGCAAGTATGCGAAGCAAGCTTAATTGGTATACAAAGAGTACATGTTATAAAGGTCGGCATGATTAAACCTGCAAGGAATAGCCGGGTTATGTCAAAACATTACATTGTCGGTTTAAAAGGATTTAGAGTTAAGCCAGTAGGTATTTGGCGGGTTACAGGTTGTCATTGAAACCACCATGAGGAGCTAATGGCCACACATCTGGAGTAGAGCTGAAATTTTACTAAGTGTTGGAAAAACAGGTTTTTACATAGTTTCTCCTATGATTTGGATCTATAGCGGTCCTGAAAATGAAAATAATTTCTGAACCTAAAGGCTATGGCAGTGTGAGAACTCGCGAGCTTGGATTAGACTAAGTCAGACGGGAGTAACTGTGATTGAAAATCAGTGCTAAAACTAATGCCGTGCAATTTCTGTGTCGTTTCCAGATCAAAATCATTCATTTGAGAGGGGAAGTATCAAGAACGGCGAAGAACACCAACGAACAAGGAAAACCCTAATGCAGATCTGTTACAGGGTGAAGTTAGAACTTACTGATGCTGATGAACATCGAGAGGACGCCACGTTTCTCTGGTCTTTTCAGGTCGATGCAGCGACCGACGTTGAGGACAATGAGAGAAGACGGCGGCGGTGGAGCTCGGGTTGTAGTGGCTTCGTGGGGAAGGATATGAAGATGAAGGGGCATGGGTAAAAGTGAAAGAGGGGGCTCCATGTCCCTATTTATAAGGAAAAATGAGCTGCCTTGCGCGGAAATCAAGGAGACAAGGTGATTAGGTTAAACAATGCAGGCACCTTGATTCTCGGAAGGGCTATTAAGGATAAGGATCCGTTAAAATATTCTTGATTTTGTGCGCAATTGATGTGCATGACGTCATGGCGGGTCATAAAAGTTACTAGTATTACATCATGGCGGGTTGCAGAAGAGTGAATGGAGCTTTCGCACAGGAGTGAAGTTCTGTTCGAGTTAAGATGATGAAGATTGAATATTTTAAATCAACCTGGGGCCTAATGTTGGGGATATAACTCCTAGGTATGACCCGCCTAGGAGGGGCGGGTTATACCATCAGTGACTCATTACGAAGAAGTTCAAAGAAGACCAAGACGTAAAGATGGCGACTCGTGTAGGCATGCCTGGATAAGGCCTAGAATCGGGGCCCATGAGCCGCCGTATGATGACTTGTATTGTAAGGAAAGAATTAATTATAAACCGAGCCGGTCACGAAGTGTGAGCCAGTCGGGACTCTGTAAGCTGCCTGGCCTCGAATTGTGTATATAAAGGTGAGACCCGGCGGCGGGTTAACTCAAAAACAAGTAGTCAAAAGCTAGGTGAAGCGTATTTTGCTCCCTGGTAATCGAAACCCAAGCAATACAATCTAAAGCAGGTGTAGGCTCTTACCTCCATCGTGAGTGTCCGAACCCGGGTAATTCTTGTGTCCTTCGTCCCATTCAACCCCTTCAAGCTAACCTAGTTGTGATGATTTCACACCTAAGTCCATTCACTAGGACATCTACCGTGAGAAAACCATGACACTTTTGCATATTGCCGCCTTGCTCTCCTGTAGAAAACGAGATGAGATAGATAGGGTCTTAGATTTGTTTGCTTTGTTAGGGAGGCTTGACTTCTTGAACTCCACATGCATATCTCTAGCACTATAAAAAAACCACTTTCGTGATGATATGTGTTTGTCATAGTATGTCACGTTTTGTGTCATGCATGTACATCCATGATGAATTTGTGACAGAATCAAGATAGTCATACTTGTGCTATTGTAGAAGTGTTCCATGACAATACCAAAATTATCATCACGGAACTGTCCACTTCCATGACGATAAATGGCGTGTCATGGAAGTGTTTTCGTCAAGGGTAACCGACACGTGGCATCCACCATAACGGGTCACCATTAAGCTATCGGGTTCCGATTTGGATCCGATAACCCGTTAACAGCCCGGACCAATGTGGATTTTCCACGTGTAAAATTTTGATTAACCAGAGGATCCACGTGTCAGCTCAGCGTTGGGACAGATGTCATCCAACCAATGGACGGGACGCGCCTATGATACGCTAACACATGGCTCGACCCAACAGTGGCCATTCATGTTAAAATGTTGTGCTTGTCAAATAAGTGGGCCAACCCATTAGCAGCCTACTTGCGTCAGGCCCATTCACAACCACGACCTATATGAGTTACACAGAATTGGCCCATCAAAGGCCCATCCTAGATTTGTCAATTTCTAGCACATCGTCTGTTAGGGATATAACTATTTGATATGACCCACCCAGGAGGGGCCGGGTTATACCTATGAATATTCTTGAAGCCTAAGACCAAGGTTGAAGATGGCGGTTCAGTAAGGGCCCAAAGCCCAGAGGCGACTTAAGGCCCGTAGAGATAACCGTCATATGTATATGACTTGTATTGTAAGGAAAGAACAGTTAGAGACCGAGCCGGACACTGTTTATGAGCCAGCCGGGACTCTGAGAGCCGCCGGGCGTCGACTTCTGTATATAAAGGGACGACCCGGCGGCGGTTCAGGGCAAGTAACACCAGATCGAAAGCTAGGTCAAGCGATTCTGCTCCCTGGTAATCGAGTCATAAGCAATCCCACTCAAAACTGGATCGCATGCTTTTACCTTCACTGTAAGGGGCCGAACCAGTATAAACCCCGTGTCCTTTTTCCCGATTAACCCCTTTAAGCTTCCTAGTTGCGATGGTTCCACTACTAAGTCCTTTCACTAGGACATCTAGCGTGACAATTCCACGACAGTTGGCACCCATCATGGGGCCAGCGCACGGTGGATTTGAGTTCTTGAAGGGCAGCTTTGAAGGGCTCAAGGGATACACTATGGGCCGGATGACCAAGAGTCATCGCGGCAAGCTCTACATCGACAACGCAGGCTGGGGCCCCAACGCCAGCTCAATTGAGTACAGGTACCGGGTCCCCTTCGGCGGAATTCACGTCTTCATCGGCAAGATCGGCGAGCTGGGCCCTAAGCCGGACATCTGCACCGACCTCGTCGTGACGGCTCAGCGTGCGAGACCCGCCCGGGCTTTGCCAGCCGTGAAGCGTGCCTTTGTGGGATGCATCCACGGAGGACTCTCTAAAGTCTCTACATCTGGCGGTGAGACGACCATCTATTATGATGGTGAGTCATCCATAGGCGAGACAGATTCGTTGTATCAACTGCAGGACGGCGAGCTTGGGGGTTGTTCCGATGGCAGTAGTATTCCGGATCTCCTTGAGCCACCGAGCAGGGTCAGGATCTTCATGGCTGGCATGCAACCTATTCAAGACTCCACAACTGCGGCAGCAATAACCTCCGGGTCAGCAGCAGCCGGGGCAGAAGGCCCTGTGCGCTCGCCGGCTCAAGTGCTGATGGATCTCACGGATAAGATGACCGCTCTGTTAATTGTCGCGGTCAACCCGGCGGATCAAGCTCAACATGATGCAGAAGTGCGCAGTTAAAACTAGATATAGTGCATGCTAAGGAAGATCTGGCGGCGGAAGATGTTAGGATGACCGCAGAGCGGGCGGCTCTAGATGCTCAGGCTCAGCGGATTCAGGCGCAGACTTTACGGCTCACGATGGATCAAAATGCGTCAAATGAGGTCATGAGGAGAAGATACCAGAAGACTCAGTCTCGGCTCCCTCTGGTTTATGATCCTCGAAACCTCTTCCATACACCCGGTGCAGGGCACAGTAACCCGCCGGAGACAGACCGGGTTGCGGCACCCGGGGCTGGAATGCCGGTTCAACTATGTATGATGGAGCCTCTGCGGATGAATACTGCTCCACCTCATTATGTACCAACACCACCAGGTCATTATTCTAACCCGTTGGCGAACATGATCGCTGTGGCGGCACGACTGGCGGATCTCCCGGTGGAGGGCGACTCTTCGACGGCGGTTGAAAACCGCAGGATCAGAGAACTTCTTCAGACGGCTTTAGCACAGCAAGAGGCGTACTCATATAGCCGGGACAGGATTCATTGAACCCCTCGTCCAAGCCGGAGCCCGAGTTATAGCAGGCACATGGACTCAATGGCCGTCTAAAGCAACGCCTGACGCCGTAACCAGCCAGGCGGGCATGACCCGGCGCGCGGTGGAGCTCTTAATTTGGTTGATCAGGACATAATACGTCAAGAGGCTCAGAAGGCGGCCAAGCAGGCGACTCAGCTGGCGGCTTACCAGCCTTTTCCGATTTATTCGACGACTTCTATTAAGGCAGGCGCAACCACCAGGACCGGAGGTGTCCCCTTTCTGGTGCCTGCTCTGTGTAACGAGCGTTTACCCAAGGATTTCAAAGGGCCCAGAAAAGTGCCTAATTATACGACCAACTTACAGCCTGGGGCGTGGATTGAAAGCTACGAGATGGCTATGGAGTTATTGGAGATCAGTGACGCTGCGATGGCCAAGTACTTCACCATGATGTTGGATGGGACTGCCCGCACTTGGTTGAAGGGGCTGCCGCCTAATTCCATCGGTTCATGGGCAGAGTTAAAAGCCCGGTTCATTCAGAACAACAAAGATACATGCAAGCAACCCATGTCAATTGTGGATTTGACTAATTGCAAGCAGGCAGAGGGTGAGTCCACGACCCATTGGGTGCGCCGGGTCAAGGCTATAATACATTCGTCTAATAAGATGGATGTCGGCTCTGCAGTCTTAATGTTGGAGAAAAATTGTTGTTTTTTACCTCTGAAGATGAAGTTTGGGCGGCTCAAGAACGATTGTAATGACATGGGTCAGCTGATGGCGGCTCTGGTCAAGTACGCTGACTCTGATAGTACCAAGGATCCCGAGTATGATGATGAAAAGACAAGGAAGGGAAAAAAGAATGTCAACGACAAGGGCCCTCAGCATAACCCGGCAAATCAAGGAGGTAATAAACGTAAGGCTGATGGTAGCTTGGAATTTGTGGCTAACACCAATGCGCAGGGTAACAATCAACGGCGCAGGGGATACCACCTCCTCGGTCCGGCAGATCAAGCCCCACGCTTGAGCAGTTACTGAACGAGCCCTGTCCAAGGCATGGCACTCAGCAGAAGCCGGTCACTCACCTATGGAAGGATTGTACGATCATGAAGGCTTTCAAGAATTCCAACATGTTCGACGGTAATCATGGTCAGGGCGGTGGCTCAGGTGGCGGCGGTTTTCACGGCCCGGGCGGCGGTTCAAATTCCAATTTTCAAAACTCTCAAGGTAATCAAGGAGGTTATAATCAGCAATCTGGCCAGGGAGGTCAGCAGCAGCAGGAGCAGGGTGGATACTAGAGCCATCCAAAGCAGCTGAATAGTGGGCAATATCATGTGTTTACCACCAGTTTGTGCAAGTGGGACCAGAAGCTTCATAAGAGGGCTGTGAACGCTGTTGAGCCGGCAGTTCCACGTTATTTAAGATGGTTTGAGCATCCTATTCTGTGGAGTAGGGAAGATCACCCTCCCCGGGTTGACAATCTGGGTCACTTAGCCTTGGTGGTGGCCCCTCAGGTTGGTGGATATAAATTCACTAAGGTACTCATGGATGGAGGCAGTAGCATCAACATCCTTTACTATGAGACTTTTCGTCGCATGAGTCTGACTGATAAAAATCTCAAGACTTCCAACGCTGTTTTCCATGGAGTGGTTCCTGGTAAGTCGGCATACCCAGTGGGTAAGATTGAGCTGGAAGTAGCCTTTGGAGATGAACATGAATCCAGGGACGAGAAGTTAACTTTTGAAGTGGTCAAAATCAAGAGTCTGTATCATGCCCTGTTTGGACGGCCGGCTTATGCCAAGTTCATGGCACGGCCGTGTTATGTTTATTTGGAGCTCAAGATGCTGGGTCATAAGGGTACCATCACAGTGCATGGGAGCTGGAAGATAGACTTGGAATGTGAGGAAGGCGATGCTGCTTACGCTGAATTTGTTTGTGCAACAGAGGAGTTGAAGTTCTACAAGGACAATGTTGACCCGACAGACATGACGTCTTTGAAAAAACCAACCACAGATCATGAGCCGGTAATTAAGTTTAAGTTGGACGATGGTACTAAGCTTGTTGATTTTGTTCCAGGCGACTCATCTAAATAGTTCAGTATCAGTGCCAATCTGGATCCCAAATAGGAAAGCGCACTCATCGAGTTCATCCGTGAGAACCAGGACATCTTTGCATGGAAGCCTTCTGACATGTCGGGTGTACCAAGGGAACTCACTGAGCACACTTTAAATATTGACCCAAACTTTAAGCCGGTCAAGAAGTTTCTTCGGTGATTCAATGAAGAGAGGCGTAAAGCCATTGGCGAGGAAGTGGCCCGGCTCTTGGCGACCGGGTTCATTGTTGAAGTTTTTCATCCGGAGTGGTTGGCTAACCCTGTGCTGGTGCTTAAGAAAAATGGCACTTGGCGTATGTGTGTGGGTTACACAGATTTAAACAAAGCTTGTCCGGCTGATCCCTTCGCTCTCCCTCATATTGATCAAATCATTGATGCTACGGCGGGTTGTGAGTGTATGAGTTTTTTGGATGCTTGTTCTGGTTATCATCAGATCAAGATGGCATTTAAGGACCAGGAGAATACGGCTTTCA
Organism: Triticum dicoccoides; assembly: GCF_002162155.2. Lineage (NCBI taxonomy): Eukaryota > Viridiplantae > Streptophyta > Magnoliopsida > Poales > Poaceae > Triticum > Triticum dicoccoides. The sequence goes on along the minus strand of NC_041387.1, from coordinate 334,679,228 downwards.
TTACTCCGTTTGGAGACTTCTGCTATGTGTCTATGCCTTCTGGGCTTAAGAGTGCCCACGCGACTTATCAGTGGTGTGTACATAATTGTCCTCACAATCAGATTGGACGCAATGTTCATGCTTATGTGGACGACATTGTGGTGAAATCCAGAGAGAAGGAGACCTTGATAGATGATCTGAAGGAGACCTTTGATAATCTCCGGGTCTACAAGATGATGCTTAACCCGGCCAAGTGTGTTTTTTGTGTGCCTGCAGGCAAGCTTTTGGGTTTTCTTGTTTCAAACAGAGGCATTGAGGCTAACCCGGAGAAGATCAAGGCGATCACCTCTCTGTCTAAGCCGGCGTGCATCAATGATGTTCAGTGTTTGGCGGGTCATATTGCTGCTTTAAGCCGGTTCATAAGCCGGTTAGGTGAGAAGGCCATACCGCTGTATCAAATGATGAAGAAGACAGATGACTTCGTCTGGAGGGACGGTGCTAATGTTGCCTTTGAAGATTTGAAGAGATAGCTAGCTGAGCCGTCGGTCCTTGCTGCTCCCATTGATAAGGAGCCATTATTATTATATGTGGCTGCTAACACGCGCACTGTCCGTGTGTCCATCATGGTGGAGCATAAGGAGGCTGCCAAAGATCATCTGGTTCAACGGTCGGTTTATTATATCAGCGAGGTGCTTATTGAGTCCAAGCAAAGGTATCCACATTGGTAGAAACTCGTTTATGGGATATTCATGGCAAGCCGGAAGCTTAAGCAATATTTCCAGGGTCATCCCATCACTGTGGTCAGTTCTGCTCCTTTAGGAGATATCATCCAAAATAGAGAGGCCACAGGACGAGTCGCCAAGTGGGCCATTGAACTTGGGCCTCATGGTTTAAACTATGTACCACGCACTTCTATCAAGTCTCAAGCACTGGTGGACTTCATCAACAATTGGACGGAACTGCAGATGCTTGAAGAGAAGCCAAACAACACGTATTGGACTATTCACTTTGATGGGTCCAGGCAATTGGAGGGCTCGGGGGCTGGAGTTGTTTTAGCTTCCCCTCGAGGTGACAAATTTTGTTATGTGCTACGGTTGATGTTTCCCTGTACTAACAATGCAGCTAAGTATGATGCCTTACTCCATGGACTTCGGATGGCTAAGGAGATGAGCTTAAGCCGGGTAAGGTGCTTTGGTGACTCAGATTTGGTGGCTCAACAATTATCAGGCAAGTGGGATTCCAAGGATCCTCTCATGGCGGCTTATCACCGTGAAGTTGATGCCATTGCTAGACATTTCAAGGGTTACCAGGTGGAGCATATTGACCGCAGAAAGAACGAGGCGGCTAATGCCTTAAGTCAGCTGGGCTCTCAGCATAAGCCGATGCCGCCTAATACTTTCTTGGATATTTTGCATAACCCTTCTGTCAAGTTACCTACAGAGGAAGACTTGGATGTTCCTGACCCGGAAGCACAATTGGTGGCGGCTCTTCACGTTATCCCAGATTGGACAGTGCCATACTTGGCTTACATGACCCGGGGAGAATTGCCTGAGAATGAAACCTTGGCCAGGAAGATAACCTGGCGGTCTAAGTCAATGACAATTGCCAATGGCGAGTTGCATCATCGCAGTTTCACTGGGGTGTTTCAGCGTTGTGTTTCTCCTGAAGAAGGCCAAGAAATTCTATGTGAGATTCATGAAGGGGATTGTGGCTATCATTGTGATAGCCTGGCTTATCAGGGATGATAGACTACTCATATCAATAAGGAATTCCTTCTTTTCCGGAAGCCCATTCAGACAGAACTCCAAAGTTAAGCGTGCTCAGCTTGGAGTAATTTCAGGATGGGTGACCGACCGGGAAGTTGCTCCCGGGTGTGCACGAGTGAGGACAAAGTGCGGAGAAAAGACTAGTATTGATCTATGGGGCCAGTCTAGATCCCGCCAGGAGTAACGACCACCGGCGGATGTGTCCGGGGTGTTACAAGTTGGTATCAGAGCCGACCCTCGCGGTTCCATGGATGGTTGTGGACAGGTGTGCGGTCATGTTGTTCATGACGTTTGTGACCCGTCGTGGCACACGGCATGGCACATGTACCGGACTGCATGCACAAACGTATGTGCCAAGAGGGAACGTTCCTGTGGCCCGACGAGGACGTCGGTTCCTCTTAGTGGGGGTGTATGTGATAGCCTGGCTTATCAGGGATGATATACTACTCATATCAATAAGGAATTCCTTCTTTTCCGGAAGCCCATTCAGACAGAACTCCAAAGTTAAGCGTGCTCAGCTTGGAGTAATTTCAGGACGGGTGACCGACCGGGAAGTTGCTCCCGGGTGCACACGAGTGAGGACAAAGTGTGCAGAAAAGACTAGTATTGATCTGTGGGGCCAGTCTAGATCCCGCCAGGAGTAACGACCACCGGCGGGTGTGTCCGGGGTGTTACAATCATGCCAGGTCAACATCCCTTGTGGCCAAGGCTTTCCGTCATGGATTTTATTGGCTTATGGCCCATGCTGATGCAGAGGACCTGGTCAGTAAATGTGACGATTGTCAGAAGTTCTAGAGACGTGCTCACGTGCCGGCTCAAGAGTTGAGGATGATTCCAATAACTTGGCCGTTTGCAGTCTGGGGGCTTGACATGATTGGGCCTTTCAAAAGGTTCAAAGATAAAAAGACCCACCTTTTGGTGTCGGTTGACAAATTTACAAAGTGGGTTGAGGCAGAGCCAGTTTGTAAGTGTGATGCAGCTAGGGCGGTTCAGTTCATGAAGAAGGTGATATTTCGTTTCGCTTTCCACACAATATTATAACTGACAATGGTATTAATCTGTCTAAAGGCGCCATGAAAGAATTTTGTCAACTAGAGCATATTCGGCTTGATGCTTCATCAGTGGCTCACCCCCAATCCAATGGTCAAGCTGAGAGAGCCAATCAGGAAATCTTGAAAGGCATCAAGCCTCGGCTTTTAGTCCCCTTCCAATGGACGCCGGGTTGTTGGGTTAAGGAGTAACCCCCTGTGATATGGAGCATCAATACTACTCCTAACAGGTCTACAGGTTACATGCCTTTCTTCATGGTTTACGGAGCTGAGGCAGTTCTCCCTAGTGACATCCGTCATGACTCGCCCCATGTGGTGGCTTATGTTGAGGCGGAGAATGAACAAGCGTGCCAGGATGCCCTTGACCTGTTAGATGAAAAGCATGACTTGGCACCAGCTCGCTCGGCGATTTACTAACAGGACCTGCGCCGCTATCACAGCCGCCGGGTTAACTCCAGAACCTTTCAGGAAGGTGATTTGGTGCTCCGGCTCGTCCAGGATCAAACTGATGCACACATGTTATCCCCACCTTGGGAAGGGTCCTTTGTGGTCACCAAGAACTTGAACAACGGGTCATACTACCTTATCAATGTTCGAGAGCACAAAGACTCACGTAAGTCGGAGGAGGAGACCCGCCGGCCGTGGAATATCGCTCATCTTCAGCCTTACTACACTCGAGCCACCGGCTCTCATGATGTACATATTTTGACGATGTATATATGATGATAAATAATAAAAGCAGGACCTTTGTCCTTTTTCATCCTCAAAGGTAATATGTCGTTGTCATTGTCATTGTCATCTCAAATGATCACTTGGGGGGCGGATCGTATCCAAATCTAGCTTGACCCGTTTGATCCGTCTTATGATCGTATTCGAATCTAGCCGTTAAACCTTATGATCATTAGGGGGTTTCTTGTTCAAACATAGGTCGTATTCGAACCAAAGAGAACATAGCTGTCGGTACCCTCTTGATTGGCACACTGCCAAGCTCATTAGGGGGCTTCTTGATCGTATTCGAATCATAGCTCAACCCCTTTTGGGAACCGACTTTGATCGTATTCGAATCAGAGTCGTTAAAGAACTCTCAAGATCATTAGGGGGCTTCCTGTTTAAACATAGGTCGTATTCAAACCAAAGAGAACATAGCTGTCGGTACCCTCTTGATCGGCGCAACGCCAAAGCCACTGGGGGCTGCATGATCGTATTCGAATCCTAGCTTAACCCCTTTGGAACGGTTTACTGATCGTATTCGAATCAGAAGCCTTGAAATTTTTTACATTCTATTGGGTTTAAGTTTTTTTGAAAGCGGCCTTTATTTGACTTGAGACTTTTTTGAGGTTTAAAGGTACAAGTGTGGGTAACTTTAACCCGGCTTGATTTTGGCTGACAAAGTCGCCAATACATGAGAATCATCATACCTTTGGAAGTGTTGGTTTCCAAAGATTGGGTTATCACCCTTACTGTCTGGGTCATATAAGCTGGCAGTGCAAATCAAAGGATCACAGGTATAAGATTATAGATGTGTTTCAACATTATATGTTACAATGGGCTTCTCCGTGTTTCTTTTTTCGATCTTAATGTATCAAGCTATTATGACCCGCCTTGTGGTAAGCCGCCAAGGGATCTTGTGATCTATTTCTATGTGCAGGACAGTTAAAAGACTTGGTCAAGCATAAGGAAAACAGATGAAAATGATAACACGGGTGAATACAATATGGCGGTTTAATAGTATTAAGCACGAAAAACATGCACGATGGCACGACAAAAGCAAAGTTATTTCTATTCTATTACACGACTCCCTGAGTCCAAATGATTCATATTGTTTTTTAGCACATCACAGGTATGAGCTGCCACGGTGGATTAACTCTCGTGTTGGCCTGAAGTGTCTGGGTTAGCCCTCTCCGCTTCTTCGCCCTGTTCCCTTTCCTGGAAGGTTGATGATGACCAGTCAATGCCATTCAAAGCTTCAAATTCAGCTTCATCATCAACTAGTCCGGCCAGGTCAACTTCAGGGGCGAAGGTATGCTTACGGAGTGGGGGGATCAGGCTGGTCACTTTGTAATGAGGCATTGGAATTCTCCGGTTCTCCGCGTCATAACCTAGCTAGTACTTGGAGAGATCTACTTCATCAGCTATCAGGGTGGCCAAAGGGCGTATCTACTTCACACAAGCGGCGAAGTCTTCCTGTTCAAAGGAAGTGCCATCCTCCTTAAAGCTTGGATAGCCAGTGGTGAGGTCGGCCGGGTCTAACTCCGGTAGCCAAGCTTTGGCCCGACTTAAAGCAGCCACAACTCTGGCTCTTACAGATGATCACCTCAGTTTAGTGAATCACTGGGGTAGCACAGAAAGTTTCTTTAGTACATCTACCAGGAGTGTGGGCACTTCATTGGACAGGGCCACCGTGGCTAAGGCACGCTGAGAGCCGGTGTACAGTTGTTCCACAGCGTATAAACCGCCTTGAGCTTGATCAGCATATCTTGGTTCGGATTTGAACTCCTGGGGCCTACATAAACATTGTCAGGTGAGTTAATTTCAATTTATATGATCAATTGAAAGGTTCAAGTATTTAACACTTGCAGGGCGACTTACCAAAGATCGCTGAGACCATCTGAGAGACATGGCGTTTTAAGCCGGATAATTCACCGGTTGCTTCTTCAAGAGCCGCCTCTGCCTTCTCAGCTCGATTAATCAACACAATTTTTTCATCAACGCAGGCCTTTTTCTCCATTTCAAAGTCTTTCTTCAGTTTTTCTTGTTCAGAAACGCTGAATCTAAACTTGGAGTCAACTCTTTGGGTTTCCGTCTCTTGGGCCTCAAGGCGGTTCTTCAGATCAGAGATTTCTGACTCAAGTTGACTAGTGGTGGCCTGTACAAATACCGGGTCAAAATCAGGACAATCATGATGCACTATTAAGTCCCAAGCCTTTTGCAAGCAACAACACTTGGCACTTGGGGGCGAATGTCTACTGAAGAATTTTATTTAAAGTGGCGGTTCATGACATTAAAGTCCAAGCACTTTGAAAGCAAGAGACCTTAGCACTTGGGGGCTAATGCATATTGTTGTTTAAGGTTTTCAAGCACTTTATTCAATACAACCATATGAAGGACCGGCTCAACTATGCCTCATCATATCATTGATGACGTCTTTAGGCAAGTCATCAGGGCTGTGCCGCAGAGGGTCATCTTTCTTGCCTGTGTAGGTGCACATCAGGTTGGGGCGGCATCTCAATGGAATAACCCGCCAGGCGAGCCAAACCCGGACTAAGTCGATGCCAGTTAACCCGTTCCCTAGAAGAGCTTTGATCTTAGCTAGGGTGGGGGAAAGTGTTTTGCGTTCGGCGGCTTTAATCTTGTTAGGAAGCTGATGGTTGGACCCAAGACGTAGATCACGAAAACTGGGCAGAGGGTTCTCACCAGCCGGAGAGGTGTCTTGGCAATAAAACCATGCCTGATTCTAGTCTTTGGGATGACTTGGCGGATTGGCATAAGGAAAAATTACGTCTCTCCGACGTTGGATTGAGACACCACCAAGTTCCAAGCTCTGGCCATTGGCGCATTCATTCTGACGGTTCAAGTAAAATAATTCTCTGAAAAGTAATATGTTGGGTTCTTCTCCGAGGTATACTTCACTGAACACTTGGAAATTGCAGATGTTAGACACGGAAATGGGTCCGATGTCTTGAGGGCGGAGGTCAAAGAAGCACAAAACATCTCTGAAGAATTTTGAGCCAGGTGGAGAGAAACCCCGGTTCATGTGATCCGTGAAAACAATAACCTCCCCCATTTTGGGCTGAGGAAATTCCTCCTCCGGGTTAGGAGCACAATAGGACATGATTTCCTTCTTCGGCAGATAGCCGGTCTTCACAAAGTCGTCAAGTGTGCTGTCTGTGATAATAGATTTGACCCAGTTGCGGGAAGTGGGTGCTTTCGGTGCCATTGTGATGAAAGCCTAAGACAAAGTAAAAATTACCAGTTCAAATTTAAGCCGGAGAGAAAAAACATTACAATGCATATTCAAGATGGCGGCTTATAAAGGGACCTAATGGTATGAGGATAATTATGTCAAGATTATTTAAAGCCGCCATAGGCTCCATAAGCAGTTAAAGTTGTTTAAACCGCCATGGGTGGTCAAGGTTATCAATTGAGCATTGCCTTTTTAAGCCGGTGATAAGAGTCGCCATGACTAGGTAGATCTAACAAATACAGGTTTTTGCCTAAGTGTTGCATAAACAAGTTTCACAAACTGCAGCTACTATTTTGGATCAAATGGTTGTTCAGAAAAGAAAAATTTCTAGATCTAAAAACATGGTACAGAGGAGTTCATGCATTCTAATGGGGCTTCTTTACAAAGAAAAAGGATCTGCTAGTGCCAAAAATGGATGCGAAATAGCTACCGCATGAGTTCTATGCTGCTGTTGGGTCAAAAGAGGCTACGGCAGAAGAAACGCGAAGAAACTGAGATGAACTACGAAGTGTACAGAGGAACTCGCAAACCCTAGCATGGATCTAAGATGCAGAAAGGGGAAAACTTACAGCGGCAGATCTGTTGCGGAGGGCCGCTGCCATTCTCTGGACGGATTCAGGTTGATGCAGCAGCCAAAGTTGATGGAGACAAGGTGTGCTGCAGCGGCGGCGGAGCTCAAGCGGCAGTTGGGGTGCGAGAGGAAGAAGAAGAGGAAGGGGGAGAATGAAGAAAGACCCGGTCGGGTCTATTTATTAGGAAAGACCACTAAAAGGGCGCGAAAAACGAGGAGGCCGAAAACATAAGTTATCCAACTACAAGGACGCCTCAATTTTCGGGATGGTCATTAAGATAAAGATCCGTTGAGATACATAGGACAAAACGTGCATTTATAGCAGGTGACATAATGGCGGGTTACCTCATGGCGGGTTGCAAGAAATTTCATAATCCAAGAACAGAAGATTTTTTCTTAAGTATCGAAGATTGACATGAACTAGTTCAAATCAATCTGGGGCCTAATGTTGGGGATATAACTATTTGATATGACCCGCCCAGGAGGGGCTAGGTTATACCTATGAATATTCTTGAAGCCCAAGACCAAGGTTGAAGATGGCAGTTCAGTAAGGGCCCAAAGCCCAAAGGCGACTTAAGGCCCCTAGAGATAAACCGCCATATGTACATGACTTGTATTGTAAGGAAAGAATAGTTAGAGACCAAGCTGGACACTGTTTATGAGCCGGCCGGGACTCTGAGAGCCGTTGGGCGTCGACTTCTGTATATAAAGGGACGACCCGGTGGCGGTTCAGGGCAAGTAACACCAGATCGAAAGCTAGGTCAGGCGATTCCGCTCCCTGGTAATCGAGTCATAAGCAATCCCACTCAAAACTGGATTGTAGGCTTTTACCTTCACTGTAAGGGGCCAAACCAGTATAAACCCCGTGTCCTTTATCCCGATTAACCCCTTTAAGCTTCCTAGTTGCGATGGCTCCACGACTAAGTCATTTCACTAGGACATCTGACGTGACAATTCCACGACATCATTCGTTCTAGCCCGTTAACGGCCCGCTACATCTTTGGTCTCAATTATGGCCCGACCTTCTTTCGGCCCATTAGCTGCCCGTTATAGATATGGACCAATATGCCATCGGTACATCTTTCGGCCTTTTTTTGGCCCATTCTGTAGTTGGGCCAACTTCTAGCCCGTTGTGACTTTTGGCATTTCCTCGACCCATTTTGTACATGGGCCAACTTCTAGCCCATTTTGTCTTTCGACCTGTTAACGGCCCGCACAACAGTTGGGCCTTTGTCAGCACCACCTGGTTTTGGGTCCATTAGCAGGCCACGTTAAGCAGGGCACAATTTCAGCCCGACGCGACTTTCAGCCTGTTAAAAGCCTAGTTTGTAAATTGGGCCTCTTTTAACCCAAAACACTTTCGGCCTCTTACTGGCCCGTCAAGTAAAAGGGCCGAGACAAAACTGACATTTATTTCGGCCTGGTAAAGGCCCGCAGGCCATTTCCATTTATACGCCCTATCAAGTTGTCGGCCTGTTAACGACCTGCTAAGAGCCGTTGTTACGGTGGTCCGCATCGATTGGGATCCACTAAATATTAGTTGACCAGCCCAATTAAGGCCCGCTTTGACTACACATGTTTGTTCGTTCGGATGGCGTCCAGGTAACGTTTGGGTGTATTGACCCCCATTTCAACGATATAGCATATACAAAGAATTGTCCTACTCTATACTATCGCCTCTAAAAAACCTACACTATGCAATAAAGAGACTAAGTCATAGAAACGAAGAATAATCCTACACTATACAATAAAGAATTTATAGCAGATTATATCCACTTGGCATTATAGTTCGGCACCAGTGATAATAAAGCGTATAGAAACAGTAAATTACATACACTGGGAAAATAAAGCTCATACAACATGGACGCGCATCAACATAACTTACCATTTGAACTATAATCTCTTCAGAAAATAGGATTGGCCATATTCAGATAGTACAAATTTTAGTCTGCAAAATCTCCAATTCCTTTGTGGTTACCTTAGTGTATTGTTTTATTTTTTTGACTCCTGCATCTAATACCTGTAACTCCAGTCTCAACATTTTGATTACATGTTGAGAATCATATACACGTTGTCTTGCCACTTCTAGTTGATTCTCGAGAACATCAACACATTCCAGTTCCAACCCATAATCATTTGGTAATGGCCATGCCACACTGCTGTGAGAATTTTGTGTTGATGTCACTTCATCTTGAAATGTTTCTGTAAGTACACATGACTAGGGCAAAAATATAGTTACAACAGTGAAGTGAGCAAGACAGACTATCTTGTACATGGCAAAACATGACTAACAATAATATTACACATCATGAAGCATAAGCAGGTGATATTTTAAAAATTATAAAAATGGTAGTCTATGTAGCCCGCATACAGAAATCTCTCTTAGCTCACCAGAGGAGCATGATCTTGGGCCCAAATCCAAAACATAGACAAGTTACAAATTTAGACCACAGGCAACTACTGAACATTATATATATAGGGATCAACTATTTGTCACCCCAGGTGAGGAATAAATTCCTCACCCAAGCCTATCTCCAACGTAAGAAACAAAAACATGCGGGGTAATATTACTATTTCAAAAAGGAATCGACCTCTATATCGTAAAGAAAAAGGAGCACCGTAATATTACCTCCTGCATGCCAGTAATTTACGTCGTGTATGTGTGCAACCTATGTGGTGCATCGAAGTGCCAGTATAGAAAAACAAATGATGTTGCCATAAGATTACGAATGAGTTTTCAGTCGACGAACTAATCTGACACATCTTTCTATAATCTCACAACAATGAGTAGTGAGGTGTTCCTGATTTGTTTAGATATATAGGGCTGCATTCCTATATTCTAGGTATTTTACGTCTGATCTACTACTATTTTATACTGGATGTGCACCGGTTGTAGCACCGAAATCTGGTACTCCTAATTGATTTAACATAGGCAAGCACTAGCACTATCTCAATTTTGCACGAGGCATTTTCGGTAAACATAAGAAACATAAGCCAGTATTTCATTCTATACACAAGGCTTTTAGTAACCACAGAATAACAAAGTGGTGTCATAAAAAGATTCCATGTAGTGGAGTACACAAGTTTTTCCCTCCTCTGCCTCTCCTCCTCCCGAAACCCCGCCACCGGCGACTCCCCCGCTCTTCCCCGCCGCCCCCACCACCGCTACTAGTACCTTGAGCTGGTGGAGGCGAAGCGCGCGGCCAATGGGGAGGTATTGTCCTCTCGGACGAGGAGGAGGATGGTAGCGCTGACGACGACTTCGACGTTGAAGAGTGGCGGAGGACCTTCCCTGAGTGAGGCGACGACATGACATGGCCGGACCCCATGGGCGATGGTATTTCATGGATGGACTGGTTCACCCTCTATAAGTCAAACAATTAACATTTCAAGTTGACTATGCTTTGATGGCTTTTGGTGTAAATTATGGTTAGTTCTAAGTTCACTAGATTCCATGTTTAGGTTTAAACTAGATTATGTTTCAGCGGGTTCTTATGTACATTATGTGTCGAATTTGGTTTTAGAAGTTTGTTTAAATCGAATCTATGTTGAACTTATGAAAATTTACTTTTTACTTCCCTAAATTTAGGAGTTCGGCTTGGTCCGACCAAAACTTTGTGGAGTAAAAATACTCCACTAAGTTTACTCCGCCATTTTGCTCCTCTATGTTTAGGGGAACGGATAGAGTTGGTATGATTACACAATCTTTGTATATAGGAGTAACTACTAATTACATGTGAAGCTAATTGTATTACAATTCAAGTCAAAGATAATTCTTGTAAAACATGGTATACCTCCCTCGCAAAAAAGACACCTTGTATACCAGTATACACTTACAAAAGGATTTTTATGGAAACAACATGATGGTGTCAAAGCCAACTTCATACGATCATATCGCTTTGCTTAGCATTGCCTTTCTTCATATCAGCAGATGGTCGACGGAGGGGAAGATATGAAGCAAGTAGTGATTCTGAAATGGTAAACACACCCTGTTTCACCCCTAACGAACAAGGCAACAACACCAGTACAGATCTAAGAAGGACCTGTAGCACCCAAGATGCGATTCTATCCCAATCATGTGATGAATTCATGATTGGGACACAATCGCATTTCGAGTGCATAGCAAGGTGGATATCATTACAACATACCATGTACTGAATAGATGAGAATACAATGTAAAGGCTTACACTCGCCACAAGCTACAACATTCATACAACAATACATCAATACATATAATTCATCATGCAGAAGAGCAGGATCCGACTACGGATGAACTCAAACGCAAGAGAAGAATGACATCCAACCTGCTAGCCCAGGCTCCCGACCCGGAACCTATATCCCTTCAACGAAGAAGCAGAAGAAGAACTCCAAACAAGCAAGCATCACACTCGCGTCAGATCATCGCATTACTTGTACCTACAACTGTTGTTGTAGTAATCTGTGAGCCATGAGGACTCAGCAATCCCATTACCATGGGTATCAAGACTAGAAAAGCTTAATGTGTATGAAAAGGATAGGTGGTGAGGTTGCAGCAAGTGACTAAGCATTGTATGGTGGCTAACTTACGAGTACAAGAATAAGATGAGAAACTACACAAACGGTCGAAAACTAGTAATGATCAAGAAGTGATCCTAAACTACTTACGTTCAAGCATAACCCAATCATGTTCTCTTCCCGAACCTCATTGAAAAGAGACGATCACGGTTACACACACGGTTGGTGTATTTTATTTCGTATCTGGTGTCAGGTTCTCCACAACCGGATCTTAAAAATTCCCATCTGCCACATAAACCGCGGGCATGGCTCTCGAAAGTTTAAAACTTGCAGGGGTGTCCCAACTTAGCCCACAACAAACTCTCATGATCAACGGAGGAAAATCCTCCTCCCAGAACAACCCGATCAAGCTCGAAATCCCGGTTCACAAGACATTTCGACAATGGTAAAACAAGTCCAGCAGACCACCCGGTGCGTCGATACCCCGATAGGAGCCACGCGTATCTTGTTCTCAGGACAACACTGTCTATGCGAAGTGGACGGTAGCCAAAATACCATCGAGTTGCCCCGAGGTGGCACCGCCGACTGCTAGGTAGGTGGACCAACACTCATGAGGAGCACTGGCCCGGGGGGTTGATTAAAAGACCTCAGGGGCCGGCAGGTCCCTATGCAAGTTTTAGTTGTCATTAGCCAAATGGTAAAACCAATTTTGGGCCTTGCTGGAAGTGTTTTATTCAAAGCGAACTATCAAGGGGGGCCCATAAACCCCAGCCGTGTTAGGAACAGGAAATCAAGGAACATAACACGGTATGACGGAAACTAGGGCACCAAGAGTGGAACAAAACACCAGGCAAAAGGCCGAGCCTTCCACCCTTTACCAAGTATATTGATGCATTAATTAAATAAGAGATATTGTGATATCCCAAGATATCCATGATCCAACATGGAACAACTTCCAACTGCACCTACAACTAGCAACGCTATAAGAGGGGCTGAGCAAAGCGGTAACATAGACAAACAACGGTTTGCTAGGAAGATAGAAAATGTTAGGGGTTGTTTCATGGCATTTTGGGAGGCTTGATAAACAAGGGATAGGTGGCGCGACATAGCGATAGCATCAAGACAACTAGCATAGAAAAGATAGTAGTAAGATCAAAGGTGACGGTCATCTTGCCTGAAATCCCGCTAGGAGGAAGACCGAATCTATGAAGAAGACGAACCAACATAGTCGAATGAATCACTCACAATCGCAACATTATTGGAACTAAGAAGCAACACCAGAAAGCAGCAAACAACATCGTAAACACACATAACATAATCATGGCAAGATGCACAATCAAGTATGATGCATGTCCAGTTTAATGATTTGTGGCATGGTAAAGTGCAATAAATAATACTACAAATTAAGTGGAGCTCAATATGCAACGAGTTGCATATTGACGAAACACCACATTCACATATTTAGTTTGATCCTGGTTATGTACACAACAAGTTTAAAAGTTGGTTAAGATGGCAAGAGGTGAGGCAAGATAAAGCTACCTATCTAGGCAAGTTTAAATGAGGCCAGAAATGACAAACAACAATTCCAGAAAACCCTCATGTGCATATTTGAATTTGGTACTATTCTGCCTATTACATAATTTTATTGTTATTAAACATGAAAACAAATTGTACCACGTTATTCTATGCATTATTCTAGATAATATACATATATAGTTTATTTAATTTGGAGCTATGGTTTATTAGTTATGAAATAAAACATTTTAGCATGTCATTAAACAAAACAATGCAAACAACAATTTAAACATTTTAAACATGGACGAAAGTTGGAAATTATGAAACTACATTAAATTTGAAGCATTTTACGTATATATTGTGTTTTAATCTGAAGTACGGTTGTTAAGTTATTATATGCATGATCATGGAGGGTCAATTTGTTAATATGCAGGTTTTTAATAGAGAAATTCATCCGAACGAAAAAAGTACGCATCGGGCCGAATACGGCCAGGAAGCCCAATAGAGTTAAGGCCAGGGGGCTCCCACCCTGGGCCTTGGGGAAGTAGGCCAGCTGGGCCTCGGCCAACAAGCGAAGGGGAGGCAGCCCAGGCGCGGGTCGAGGCAGAGGCGACGTCCTCTGCCCGAACTGCTGCTGCTCGATGCAGGGTAGTGGAAGCACAGCTGGAGAGGACTTGGCGCGCCAGGACTCTGACGACGGCAGGGCACGAAGGTGACGGAGGGTGAGGGGCGGCCGGATCCGGGCCATGGCGGCGGCTCGATTTGGTCAGCCATGGGGCCGAAGGCACGGGGAACGACGGCGACAGGAGCTTGGCGAAGAACCTACATGCTCATGGCGGGGAAAAAATCAGAGAAACGGCAGGGAGGGAGGAAAAGAGTTAGGATATGGAGAGGGACGGGCGAAGGGAGACGGACCCGATGGAGCTCACGCTCTGGCGAGCTACTGCACGTTGCAAGATGGACGGAGACGGGCGGCCTCGGGACGACGGGGAAGATGGATCCGTTCGATTCCCAGCTGGAACGGGTGCAAAAACGGCAGCGAGGCGGAGCTTCCATGGGTTCCTGCAACGGGATAGCGAGAGCGAGCCTGAGAGAGAGAAAAGAAGACGGGAGAGGAAAAGAAAGAGAGAGAAGGAAAGGAAGAAGGCAGAGCGGCAGGGTTGCTGCCGGTTTTCGTCGGCGGCTTGCGGGCGACGCGCTGCTCCAGCGAGGCGAGGCGCGGTGATGGTGGTCGAGGCCTCAGGCACCTCCGACCGTTGAGGCTGCAGGAGGGTAGAACTGGCATGATGGGGGTCGGGCGATCTAGATCTGAGGGTCTAGATTGGCGGTGGGAGGTGGCTGCGGGCTGGCACCAGATGGATTGGACAGGATGCCTAGTGTTTGGACTGTTTAAATAGGAGGTGGATTTTTGGTTAGGGGCTATTCTAGCCCCTCCGATCGAAATCAAATGGTCCAAGAAAAATAAGCTAGGGGAGTCTAACAAAGAACCAAATATATTTTAGGGATGTTTGGAGATGATTCGGACCCATCGGTCATGACTGAGCGGTTTGGGTCCGAGGGAGTTTCGGACGCGGGCGGGGAGTCGATGCACTATGCAAAGAGGGGTTAGGTGGTTTGACAAGAGGGAATCGAAAATCCGGTTGACTTGGATTGGTCAACAAAGGTGTGACGCCCGGATAATCAAGCTACAGTAACCTCTGCTAATGACACCACGTCACCTCCGTTACTGTCACTAATCTCGCGTTAGTTCGAAAACGATTCAAATTCAAATTTGAGATTTAGGCGAACAACAAAAGTTTTCAAACATTAAAACTAAAATGTCCAAAATGTGTCAAATAAATCATGGGTAATACTGGTGGAGAAACCACAAATTTTATAAAATGTTTAAAGGCTCTAAACTAATTAAAATAGCAACTATGACAACTAATTAAATGCCTTTTAAAAATAATAATAATGCAAACTGTTTTAACTAGGTGTCAAACTTTTGGGGCAGTAGAATAAATTATAACATTAAATTAGGAGTTGTATTTATATTTTATAAAACAGAAATTAAAAGAAAATAGATAAAGAAAAGAAAACAGAAAACAAAGCTAAAAAAAAAGAGAAGGCAACCCCCCCCACTGGGCTTCGGCCCAGCAGGCCACAACCCCCACTGGGCCAACCCATCAGGCCCAGCCGGCCACTCCCCCACTACTCCTTATCTCCTCACCCACCGTAACCCTAGCCGCCCCCCCACTTCACCCGATTCCTCCCCCGATCCCCTTCTCCTCCCTCCCGCGCCGACTGGATCGGGATCC
>NC_041387.1:334658439-334662480 GCF_002162155.2 Triticum dicoccoides | reverse complement strand
CGACGTCGCCTAGTGGCCCTCCCGGCTCCGCCTCCTGACGCCGCCACCGGCCGTCGCCCACGGCGGCCGCCCGCACATCGGCCCCTGCATTCGGGCGGCGCCCAGCGCCCACGCCCGCCCGTTAGCGCCCGAACCCGCTAGGCCCCCTGGGGCCAATGACATGGGGGTCCCACCCCAGAACGTTAAAAAAAAAGTATATAAAAATAAATAAAACAATAATTAAAATAAAAATAAATTTAATTAATTAATTAATTAACTAAATTAATTAAGTTAATTAACCTTAATTAATTAATCTAATTAACCTGTTAGCTTAATTAAACAGTAATTAGTTTAACTAAATCCTAATTAACCTAACAGAGTATGACAGGTGGGTCCCATTGGACCCACGCGTCAGTTTGATCCAGTCAACCCCTGTTGACTGCTGATGTCAGCATGACATCATGCTGACGTCATAAATCCATTTTCCGAATTAATTAAATAATTAAATAAATTCCGGAAATTAATAAAATCTTTAGAAAATCATATCTTTTAACCCGTAACTCGGATTAAATTATTTTCAACATGAAAGTTGTTCAGAACAACGAGACGAATCCGGATACGCAGTCCGTTCGTCCGCCACACCCCCTAACCTATCGAACCCGCAACTTTCCCCCTCCGGCTCCTCTGCCCGAAAACACGAAACACCGGGAATACTTTCCCGGATGATTCCCCCCTTAACCAGTACCACCTCATACCGCGTTAGAACACGTCTAGCTCTGCTTGTTGACCTGTTATGCACTTGCTTGCTATGTATTTACTGTTTCTCCCCCTTCTTCTCTCCGGTAGCCCCCGTGACGATGCTGATGCCCCTGTGGACGACTACGTCACCGACGACCCCTCTCTCTTGCCAGAGCAACCAGGCAAGCCCCCCCTTTGATCACCAGATATCGCCTATTCTACCCTCTAATGCTTGCATTAGAGTAGTGTAGCATGTTACTGTTTCGATTAATCCTATTCTGTTGCATAGCCTGACATTGTTGCTACATCTGTTGATACCTTACCCGCAATCCTAAATGCTTAGTATAGGATGCTAGTTTATCATCATTGGCCCTACATTCTTGTCAGTCTGCCTTGCTATACTATCGGGCCGTGATCACTTGGGAGGTGATCACGGGTATATACTATACATACATACATACTATACAGATGGTGACTAAAGTCGGGTCAGCTCATTGAGTACCCGCAAGTGATTCTGACGAGGGGGCTGAAAGGACAGGTGGCTCCATCCCGGTAGAGGTGGGCCTGGGTTCCTGACGGCCCTCGACTGTTACTTTGTGGCGGAGCGACAGGGCAGGTTGAGACCACCTAGGAGACAGGTGGGCCTGGCCCTGTTCGGCGTTCGCGGATACTTAACACGCTTAACGAGATCTTGGTATTTGATCTGAGTCGGCTACGAGCCTATACGCACTAACAATCTACGTGGGAGTAGTTATGGGTATCCCGACGTCGTGGTATCAGCCGAAGCACTTCAGACGTCAGCGACGGAGCGGCGCGCGCCGGATTGGAACGTAAGCCTGCTCTTGTATTAAGGGGGCTAGTTCTGCTTCCGGCCGCCCACGCAACGTGCAGGTGTGCTATGGGCGATGGGCCCAGACCCCTGTGCGCTTAGGTTTAGACCGGCGTGCTGGCCTCTCTGTTTTGCCTAGGTGGGGCTGCGACGTGTTGATCTTCCGCGGCCGGGCATGAACCAGGAAAGTGTGTCCGGCCAAATGGGATCAAGCGTGTTGGGTTATGTGGTGCACCCCTGCAGGGAAGTTAATCTATTCGAATAGCCGTGATCTTCGGTAACAGGACGACTTGGAGTTGTACCTTGACCTTATGACAACTAGAACCGGATACTTAATAAAACACACCCTTCCAAGTGCCAGATACAAACGGTGGTCGCTCTACCTCAGGGATACGAGGAGGGGATCGCCGGGTAGGATTATGCTATGCGATGCTTCTTGGAGTTGCTACTTGGAGATGCTACTTGGAGGACTTCAACCTACCCTCTTCTACCTGTTGCAAGATGAAGGTAACCAGAAGCGTAGTCTTCGATAAGACTAGCTATCCCCCTCTTATTCTGGCATTCTGCAGTTCAGTCCACTGATATGGCCTCCTTACACATATACCCATGCATATGTAGTGTAGCTCCTTGCTTGCGAGTACTTTGGATGAGTACTCACGGTTGCTTTTCTCCCTCTTTTCCCCCTTTCCCTTCTACCTGGTTGTCGCAACCAGATGTTGGAGCCCTGGAGCCAGACGCCACCGACGACGACGACCCCTACTACACCGGAGGTGCCTACTACTACGTGCAGCCCGCTGACGACGACCAGGAGTAGTTAGGAGGATCCCAGGCAGGAGGCCTGCGCCTCTTTCGATCTGTATCCCAGTTTGTGCTAGCCTTCTTAAGGCAGACTTGTTTAACTTATGTCTGTACTCAGATATTGTTGCTTCCGCTGACTCGTCTATGATCGAGCACTTGTATTCGAGCCCTCGAGGCCCCTGGCTTGTATTATGATGCTTGTATGACTTATTTTATTTGTAGAGTTGTGTTGTGATATCTTCCCGTGAGTCCCTGATCTTGATCGTACACATTTGCGTGCATGATTAGTGTACGATTGAATCGGGGGCGTCACAAAAGGCAAGGGGGATGCGGCAACTACGAACGGATGCAAGCTTTATGAAAACATGCAGATGCTATGTGCATGATGCTATGATGAAATGCAACCAACAAATAAAACACACGGCGGTCACACAAACACATGGAAGGCGTTTGCAGCGTCGGTCTCGGGTCGTTACAACTCTCGTCCACTTACAAGAGATCTCGCCCCGAGATATAAGGATGGCACCGGAGGGAAACATAAGAGGGAGAGGTAAAACAAAGTTGCTTCTTTGACAAACGAGTGAAACCACGAACCTTGAGAGGCTGAACAAATTGAAAAAGAATACACTAGAGATTAATGAGATTGCAAGCACTATGTTAGCAAAGAGGAACAAGGAATATGATGAGAATAGAGAGCTTAAGGGACAAGATAGACTTTGAACCCACTCTGGTTGAAGAAAAGCAAGGAAAGAAGAATTCAGCAGCACTCCGACTGAAAAGAGGGGCAAGACTTGATAAGATAAAAGGAACTTGGATAGAGGACACAACACTCCTGTTGAATGGGAAAGCAAGGAAAAGAAGAAACTGAGATGATTGGTTGAAGAGAGAAACATCACAATGCCTCCGAACGAACGAATAGAAGCTGGATCGTCAGAAAGAAAAAGAACGGAGAAGAAAATGCCAACTTCTGTCACAAATGAACTTGGAAAGCATCCTTGTAAAGAAGGATTCAATGGAGTTGTTGGAAAATCAACAACGAAAAGAACAAGGTTTTTGTGGGCTTATGGAAAACATCTCAAAGTTTTGAGGTGACAAACAGCCACTAACGAAATCAATTGCTTTCTTGAGAGCAACGAAGAGATGAAAAGAAGGAGAAAATTGGATCATCGATAAGTGATACATCTCCAACGTATCTATAATTTATGAAGCATTCATGCTATTTTATTATCTGTTTTGAATGATTACGAGCTTTATTATACATGTGACGCCCGGATAATTAAGCTACAGTAACCCTCTCCTAATGATGCCATGTCACCGCTATCACTGTAGTTAATCTCGCGATGGTTCAAAAACGATCCAAACTTAAAATAAAGACAAATAACAAAAGCTTTTCACATGTCAAAACTAAAATGTTCTAAATGTGACAAATAAATCATATGTAATATTGGTGGTGAAACCACACTTTTATAAAGCGTTTAAATGCACTATAGTAAATAAATAGTAATAAAACAATTATGCAAATGCTTTAAAATAATAAACAATTTAAAAACTATTTTTATTTCAATGCTAAACGGTTTGTGGCAGTGGCATAAATTGTAACACTATTTTAGGTGCCACTTTTGTATTTTTGGAAACTAAAATAAAAAAATAAGAACTAAAAGAATAAATAAAAGAAAAGCAGAGTAGGACTGTAAATA
>NC_041387.1:334618611-334657989 GCF_002162155.2 Triticum dicoccoides | reverse complement strand
GAAACCCTAGCCCACTACCCCACTCCTCCCCCCACGTTCCCCTCTCTCCCTCGTCTCCTCCCGATCCCGATCTGGATCGGGCGCCGGCTCCTCTTCGCCAACCGTCGCCGTTCGGAATTCCCCTCCTCGCCGGACGCCACCGCCGCCTCAAGCCCCGTCATCGGCCGTCGTCCCAGACGCCGCGCTCCTCCGCCCTCCTCTGCCCGATTCCGCTGGATCGGGAGGGGGCCGCCCCAACGACGCCGCCCCGTGCTCGGCTTCCACCTCGGGCCGCCGCACGCCGCCACCAACTCCGGCCACCACGAGCCTCCCCGCACCCACTGCCAGTGCCCTACACCACCCGATGTGAGCCGCGCACCTCCTCTCTTCCCCTCGCCCCATGCTCGTTCCCTCCGCTGCTCGTCGCTCCCGACTGCCCCGACGATGCTCCGTCGCGTCGCGCCCCCGCAGTCGACGTCCTTGCCGCGCTCGGCGCCCGCCCGTGTCGTTCGCGCCCACGGCCGCGCCAGCAGCGCTCCCCTGCAACCTGCGTCGGTGCTGCCCGCGGCGGCCACCGCAGCTCTCGTACGCACCCGCACGACGCAACCTCGCCCCGCCTACGTTCACGCTGCTGCTGCCTCCCTCCTACGCCGGCGCTCTGCTCCTGCGCCGCGCCGGACGACCGCGCTCAGCCGCTCCAGCCGATGCTGCTCACCCCAGGCGCCGCCCCGCCTCCGCCCTGCCGCCCTGTTCCGGCCAGCGCCATCACGGTCCTTGGCCGCCGGAGCCCGTACCCGGCTCCCCCCCATCGCTCGGGCAGGCTACGGCCTCGGGCACGGGCACCACACCCGCTGCCGCTAGCGCCGGCGCCCGCTAAGGCCCCCTGACCCAATGACATGTGGGGCCTAGCCCCTGGAACATTTATAAAAAAAAGATTAAAAGAAAATAATAAAAACATTAATTAATTAATTGGTTAATTAAATTAATTAACTTAACTAATCCTGATTAGATTATCCTAATTACTAATTAAACTAATTAATCTGTTTTGGTTAATCTCAGACAATGACGAACGGGACCCACACGTCAGTTGACCAGTCAACTCTCTGTTGACTGCTGACGTCATGCTGACGTCATGCTGACGTCATGATGACGTCAGCATGCACTATTCTGATAAGGTTAGAATTAAATAATTAAATAAATTCTAAAAATGATTAAAACTTTAGAAAATCATATAAAATAAACCGTAGCTCAGATGAAAATACTTTCTACATGAAAGTTGCTCAGAACGACGAGACGAATCCGGATACGCAGTCCGTTCGTCCGCCACACACCCCTAACCTATCGAACTCGCAACTTTCCCCCTCCGGCTCCTCTGCCCGAAAACATGAAACACCGGGGATATTTTCCCGGATGTTTCCCCCCTTAACCGGCATCACCTCATACCACGTTAGGTCACGCCTAGCATCGTTACTTGTCTTGTCATGCATCGATATGCATCTGTTTACATGGTATTCATTGTTTCTTCCCCCCCTCTTCTCTCCGGTAGACTAGGAGACCGACGCTGCTGCTGCCCAGTTCGACTACGGAGTTGACGACCCCTCTCTCTTGCCAGAGCAACCAGGCAAGCCCCCCCCCTTGATCACTAGATATTGCCTATTCTCCTTTATACTGCTTGCATTAGAGTAGTGCAGCATGTTACTACTTTCCGTTAATCCTATTCTGATGCATAGCCTGTCATTGTTGCTACAGTCATTGATACCTTACCCGCAATCCTAAATGCTTAGTATAGGATGCTAGTATTTTCATCTGTGGCCCTACATTCTTGTCCGTCTGCCGTGCTATACTATCGGGCCGTGATCACTCGGGAGGTGATCACGGGTATATACTATATACTTTATACATGATAAATGTGGTGACTAAAGTCGGGTCGGCTGGTGGAGCACCCGCGAGTGGATCCTTGTGGCGGAGCGACAGGGCAGGTTGAGACCGCCTAGGAGAGAGGTGGGCCTGGCCCAGTTCGGCGTTCGCGGATACTTAACACGCTTAACGAGATCTTGGTATTTGATCTGAGTTGGCTACGAGCTTATACGCACTAACCATCTATGCGGGAGTAGTTATGGGTATCCCGACGTCGTGGTATCAGCCGAAGCACTTTAGACGTCAGCGACGGAGCGGCGCGCGCCGGATTGGACTGGAACGCCTGCTAGGCTAGGTCTGCTTCCAGCCGCCCTCGCAACGTGCAGGTGTGCTATGGGCGATGGGCCCAAACCCCTGTGCGCTTAGGTTTAGACCGGCGTGCTAGCCTCTCTGTTGAGCCTAGGTGGGGCTGCGACATGTTGATCTTCCGCGGCCGGGCATGACCCAGGAAAGTGTGTCCGGCCAAATGGGATCGAGCATGTTGGGTAAGTTGGTGCACCCCTGCAGGGAAGTTAATCTATTCGAATAGCCGTGATCTTCGGTAACAGGACGACTTGGAGTTGTACCTTGACCTTATGACAACTAGAACCGGATACTTAATAAAACACACCCTTCCAAGTTCCACAGACAACCCGGTGATCGCTTTTCTACAGGGCGACGAGGAGAGGATCGCCGGGTAGGATTATGCTACTCGAGATGCTACTTGGAGATGCTACTTGGAGGACTTCAATCTACTCTCTTCTACATGCTGCAAGACGGAGGCTGCCAGAAGCGTAGTCTTCGATAGGACTAGTTATCCCCCTCTTATTCTGGCATTCTGCAGTTCAGTCCACTGATATGGCCTCCTTACACATATACCCATGCATATGTAGTTTAGTTCCTTGCTTGCGAGTACTTTGGATGAGTACTCACGGTTGCTTTCTCCCCCCTTTTTCCCCCTTTCCTTTCTTTCTGGTTGTCGCAACCAGATGCTGGAGTCCAGGAGCCAGACGCCACCGTCAACGACGACCCCTACTACACCGGAGGTGCCTACTACTACGTGCAGCCCGCTGACGACGTCCAGGAGTAGTTAGGAGGATCCCAGGCAGGAGGCCTGCGCCTCTTTCGATCTGTATCCCAGTTTGTGCTAGCCTTCTTAAGGCAAACTTGTTTAACTTATGTCTGTACTCAGATATTGTTGCTTCCGCTGACTTGTCTATGATCGAGCACTTGTATTCGAGCCCTCGAGGCCCCTGGCTTGTATTATGATGCTTGTATGACTTATTTTATTTGTAGAGTTGTGTTGTGATATCTTCCCGTGAGTCCCTGATCTTGATCGTACACATTTGCGTGCATGATTAGTGTACGATTGAATCGGGGGCGTCACAATACACTTTTCTATTACTTTTGGGACTAACCTATTAACCGGAGGCCCAACCCATATTGTTGTTTTATTGCCTGTTTTAGTATTTCGAAGAAAAGGAATATCAAACGGAGTCCAAACGGAATGAAACCTTTGGCAGCGTGATTTTTGGGAAGAATATGTCCTGGAGACTTGGAGTTCACGTCAGAAGATCCTCGAGGAGGCCAGGAGATAGGGGGCGCCCCCCTACTGGGCATGCCCCCTTGTCTCGTGGGCCCCTCGAGCACCTCCCAATCGACTTCTTTAACCTATATAGTCCCACGTACCCTAAAAACATCCACGGACAAGATAGATCGGGATTTCCGCCGCCGCAAGCCTCTGTAGCCACCATAAACCTCTCGGGAGCCCATTCCGACACCCTGCCGGAGGGGGAACCCATCACCGGTGTCCATCTTCATCATCCCGGCGCTATCCATGACGAGGAGGGAGTAGTTCACCCTCGGGGCTAAGGGTATGTACCAGTAGCTATGTGTTTGATCTCTCTCTCTCTCTCTCTCTCTCGTGTTCTCTCTATGGCACGATCTTGATGTATCACGAGCTTTGCTATTATAGTTGGATCTTATGATGTTTCTCCCCCTCTACTCTCTTGTGATGAATTGAGTTTCCCTCTTGAAGTTATCTTATCGGATTGAGTCTTTAATTTGAGAACACTTGATGTATGTCCCGCCGTGTTTATCTATGGTGACAATGGGATATCACGTGCCACTTGATGTATGCTTTGGTGACCAACTTGCGTGTTCCGTCCATGAACCTATGCATAGGGGTTGGCACACGTTTTCTTGACTCTCCGGTAGAAACTTTGGGGCACTCTTTGAAGTACTTTGTGTTGGTTGGATGAATCTGAGATTGTGTGATGCATATCGTATAATCATGCCCATGGATACTTGAGGTGACAATGGAGTATCTAGGTGACATTAGGGTTTTGGTTGATTTGTGTCTTAAGGTGTTATTCTAGTATGAACTCTATGATGGATTGAGCGGAAAGAATAGCTCTATGTTATTTTACTACAAACTCTTGAATAGATCGATCAAAAAGGATAACTTTGAGGTGGTTTCGTACCCTACCATAATCTCTACGTTTGTTCTCCACTATTAGTGGCTTTGGAGTGACTCCTTGTTGCATGTTGACGGATTGTTTTATGATATGTCTATGTTATTATTGTTCAGAGAACTTGCACTACTGAAAGTATGAACCCTAGGCCTTGTTTCCTACCGTTGCAATACCGTATACGCTCACTTTTATCATTAGTTACCTTGCTGTTTTTATATTTTCAGATTACAAAAACCTATATCTACTATCCATATTGCACTTGTATCACCATCTCTTCGCCGAACTAGTGCACCTATACAATTTACCATTGTATTGGGTGTGTTGGGGACACAAGAGACTCTTTGTTATTTGGTTGCAGGGTTGCTTGAGAGAGACCATCTTCATCCTACGCCTCCCACGGATTGATAAACCTTAGGTCATCCACTTGAGGAAAATTTGCTACTGTCCTACAAACCTGTGCACTTGCAAAACCAACAACGTCTACAAGAAGAAGGTTGTGTAGTAGACATCAAGCTCTTTTCTGGCACCATTGCCGGGGAGGTGAGTGCTTGAAGGTATATCTTTAGATCTTGCAATCGAATCTTTTTGTTTCTTGTTTTATCACTAGTTTAGTTTATAAAATAAAACTACAAAAAAATGGAATTGATTTGCCTCATACGCTTTATCTTTTTAATATCTTTGGTGAGAATGATGGAAAGGAAAATTGTGCTCAAGTGCTAGAAGAAGAATGCATTAAAATGTTTGGTACTAAATCTTTGATTGATGAGCATGATTGCAATGTTGTTAGTATGAATTCCTTGAATATCCATGATGCTAATTATATGCAAAGCCACAAGCTTGGGGATGCTACGTTTGATGAAGATGATATGTTTAGTCCCCCAAGTTTTGATGAGAATATTTATTATTATGAAAGCATGCCTCCTATTTATGATGATTATATGGATGAAAGTGGGTTTGGAAGAGTGTCAACTTTATTTAGTGATGAATCCACTATTTTGGAAGAGGTTCCAATTGATTATGAGAACAAAGTTGCTATCTATGATGATTATTGTGATGACTTGTATGCTATTAGGAATAATGATAACCATGAAACTTGTCATCATGATTTTAGTTTTCAATTGGATTATGCCTCACATGATGATAATTATTTTTGTTGAGTTTGCTCCCACTACTATTCATGAGAAGAAATTTGCTAATGTGGAGAGTAGTAAATTTTCACTGCTTGTGGATCATGAAAAGAATTCTTTAAGTGTTGGTTATATTGTTGAATTCATTCATGATTCTACTGAAAATTATTATGAGGGAGGAACATATGCTTGTAGGAATTGCCATAATATCAAGTTTCCTCTCTATGTGCTTAAAATTTTGAAGTTATGCTTGTTTTACCTTCCTATGCTAGTTGATTATTGTTCCCACAAGTTGTTTGCTCACAAAATCCCTATGCATAGGAAGAGATTTAGGCTTAAATGTGCTATTCATATGCTTCATGATGCTCCCGTTATGTTTCAATTCGTATCTTTTATGTGAGCATCATTGCCATCATCATGCCTAGCTAGAAAGGCATTAAAGAAAATCACTTGTTGGGAGACAACCCAATATGTATCCTTACTGTTTTTGTGTGTCCACATGATTATTCTACTATAGTAATCATGTTTTATAGCTTTTGTTTCAATAAAGTGCAAAGTAAGACCTTTAGGATAGCTTACGGTGATAGTTTTGTTGATCCTGCTGAGAATCAGAAACTTTTGCACCCAGTAAATTAGTTTTGTTAATTCATATAAACATGCTGCTGATCTGATTATTTTTGCTTTGGATTGGTACACAAATTGCTTAGTACTTCCTAATTTGGTAGAATTTTTGGAGTTCCATAAGTATACGTTTGATACAGATTACTACTGACTGTTCTGTTATTGACAGATTCTGTTTTCTATGTGTTGTTTGCTTATTTTGATGAATCTATGGCTAGTATTAAGTGGTATAAACCATAGATAAGTTGGAGTACAGTATATATTACACCAATATGAATTTAGAATGAGTTCATTAAAGTACCTAAGTGGTGGTTTTATTTTCTTATACTAACGGAGCTTACGAGTTTTCTGTTGAGTTTTGTGTTGTGGAGTTTTCAAGTTATGGGTAAAGATTCGATGAACTATGGAATAAGGAGTGGCAAGAGACTAAGCTTGTGGATGACCCATGAACCACAAGATAATATTCAAGAATAGCCAAAAGCCTAAGCTTGGGGATGCCCCGGAAGCATCCCCTCTTTCGTCTTCGTTCATCGGTAACTTTACTTGGAGCTATATTTTTATTCACCACATGATATGTGTTTTGCTTGGAGTGTCATTTTCTTTTGTTAGTATTTTCTTGATGTTATTTAGAATAATGTTTTGCATCTTTATTTTCAATAAAAAAGTCAAGGATAGTCTTTGCCATGCTTATTTTGCTAGTATACATGTTGCTGTTTGAAAACAGAAAGTTTACCGCTGTTGCAAAAAATTCCCTAGAAAATTCAGAGAATGATATAATGTTGAAACTTTTTGCATAATGAGATCTTATAAATCTTCTACAGCGTAGTATTTTTCTCATAATTTTTGGAATTAGGGAAGTATGATGAATCTTTCATTCTTTACAGACTGTACTGTTTTGACAGATTGCTGTTAAGTTTGCATTGTTTGCATATGTTTGCTTGTTTAATGATTCTATTTGAGGATAGGATTATTGAATATGCAGAGACATTTAGTATGCAATGTGGAATAATAATTTTAGTGATTTGTTACAGTAGAAAATGGTAAGGTTTTGCATTGGTTTATACTAACCTATCTCACGAGTTCTTGTTGAGTTTGGTGTGAATGAAGCTTATGATAAAAAGAGAAACCATGATATGAGAGCAATTAAGGAGACATAAAAGCTCAAGCTTGGGGATGCCCAAGGCACCCCAAGATAATATTTCAAGAAGTCTCAAGCATCTATGCTTGGGGATGCCCCGGTAGGCATCCCACCTTTCTTCTTCAACCATTATCGGTTAGTATCAGTTGAGCCTAAATTTTTGCTTATTCACATGAGTTGTGTTATCCTTGCAATGTCATTTTATTTTGCCTTGCTTGCTGTTTGAATACAATACCAAGATCTGAAATTCTTAATGAGAGAGAGTCTTCATATAGTTGCATAATTATTTAGCTACTCATTGATCTTCACTTATATCTTGTTGGAGTAGTTTGTCATTTACTCGTGTGCTTCACTTATATCCTATGAGTAAATGGTTGAATGAGTTGATTGTCATAAATCTAAAATTATATATGTCTCATTTGCTTGCCCCATGGGGAGTAATGACTTCACATCTAAAAAGTAGAGGTTGTAAATTTATTGAAGGTTAGCGGGCATTGTATTGGTCAATTGAACAATTCATGAAAGAATATTGAAGGAAGAGAGATTCCACATATAAATACCCTATCCTAGACATCTTTTATAATTGGGAGCACTCATTAAGTATGACATGCTAAAGTGTTGATGTTGGATAAGGAAGACAACGTAATGGTTTATGTTTTCCGACATCTCAGTTAAAGTATATTGTCATGGATCATTCAAAAATGTTGAGCTTGCCTTTCCCCCTCTTGCTAGCCAAAATTCCTTGCACCAAGTAGAGATACTACTTGTGCTTCCAAATATCCTTAAACCCAGTTTTGCCATGAGAGTCCACCATACCTACCTATGAATTGAGTAAGATCCTTCAAGTAAGTTGTCATCGGTGCAAGCAATAAAAATTGCTCTCTAAATATGTATGATATTTTGGTGTGAAGAAAATAGCTTTATATGATCTTGTTACGGAAGCAATAAAAGCGACTGACTGCATAATGAAGGTCCATATACAAGTGGCAATATAAAGTGACATTCATTCGCATTAAGATTTTGTGCATCCAACCCTAAAAGCGCATGACAACCTCTGCTTCCCTCTGCGAAGGGCCTATCTTTTACTTTATGTCTTCTACTTTATGCAAGAGTCAAGGTGATCTTCACCTTTCCCTTTTTCATTTTAGCTTTTGGCAAGCACTTTGTGTTGGGGTGATCCTGATATATATATCCAATTGGATTTAAGTTAGCATGAACTATTATTGTTGACATCACCCAAAGGTGAATACGTTGGGAGGCAACACTATAAGCCCCTATCTTCCTTAGTGTTCGATTAAAACTCCATAACCATTAATATTGCGTGAGTGTTAGCAATTGTAGAAGACTATATGATAGTTGAGTATGTGGAGTTTGCTATTCCTGAAAATAAGATGAATTGCAATTGTTTGATGACTAAGTATGGAGTTTGCTAGTTTTCAAGAAAGTTTACGGTCTATGCTTTGACATGTGAATTGCTTGTCACTTTACCGTGAGAAGTTTTATGAGATGAACTACTGTTATGACATATTATCATGCTAGAAAAGGTGATTGAAATTATCGTTGATCAAACTTGTGCACCTGCTAGCATTCACACTTCATAAATTCTTTCTTTATCATTTACCTACTCGAGGACGAGTAGGAATTAAGCTTGGGGATGCTGATACGTCTCCAACGTATCTATAATTTATGAAGCATTCATGCTATTTTATTATCTGTTTTGAATGATTACAAGATTTATTATACACTTTTATATTACTTTTGGGTCTAACCTATTAACTGGAGGCCCAGCCCATATTGCTGTTTTATTGCCTGTTTCAGTATTTCGAAGAAAAGGAATATCAAATGGAGTCCAAACGGAATGAAACCTTTGGCAGCGTGATTTTTGGGAAGAATATGATCCTGGAGACTTGGAGTTCACGTCAGAAGATCCTCGAGGAGACCAGGAGATAGGCCCCCCTACTGGGCGTGCCCCCCTGTCTCGTGGGCCCCTCGAGCACCTCGCGACCGACTTCTTTCGCCTATATAGTCCCACGTACCCTAAAACATCCACAGACAAGATTTATCGGGAGTTCCGCTGCCGCAAGCCTCTATAGCCACCAAAAACCTCTCGGGAGCCTGTTCCGGCACCCTGCCGGAGGGGGAACCCATCACCGGTGGCCATCTTTATCATCCCGGCGCTATCCATGACGAGGAGGGAGTAGTTCACCCTCGGGGCTAAGGGTATGTACCAGTAGCTATGTGTTTGATCTCTCTCTCTCTCTCTCGTGTTCTCTCTATGGCATGATGTTTCTCCCCCTCTACTCACTTGTGATGAATTGAGTTTCCCTCTTGAAGTTATCTTATCGGATTGAGTCTTTAATTTGAGAACACTTGATGTATGTCTTGCCATGTTTATCTGTGGTGACAATGGGATATCACGTGCCACTTGATGTATGTTTTGGTGACCAACTTGTGGGTTCCGCCCATGAACCTATGCATAGGGGTTGGCACACGTTTTCTTGACTCTCCGGTAGAAACTTTGGGGCACTCTTTGAAGTACTTTGTGTTGGTTGGATGAATCTGAGATTGTGTGATGCATATCGTATAATCATGCCCACGGATACTTGAGGTGACAATGGAGTATCTAGGTGACATTAGGGTTTTGGTTGATTTGTGTCTTAAGGTGTTATTCTAGTATGAACTCTATGATGGATCGAGCGGAAAGAATAGCTCTATGTTATTTTACGACGAACTCTTGAATAGATCGATCAAAAAGGATAACTTTGAGGTGGTTTCGTACCCTACCATAATCTCTACGTTTGTTCTCCACTATTAGTGGCTTTGGAGTGACTCTTTGTTGCATGTTGACGGATTGTTATATGATCTATCTATGTTATTATTGTTGAGAGAACTTGCACTACTGAAAGTATGAACCCTAGGCCTTGTTTCCTACCGTTACAATACCGTTTACGCTCACTTTTATCATTAGTTACCTTGCTGTTTTTATATTTTCAGATTACAAAAACCTATATCTACTATCCATATTGCAGTTGTATCACCATCTCTTCGCCGAACTAGTGCACCTATACTATTTACCATTGTATTGGGTGTGTTGGGAACACAAGAGACTCTTTGTTATTTGGTTGCAGGATTGCTTGAGAGAGACTGAGGGAGTTCCGGACTAGGGGGTGTCCGGATAGCCGAACTATCATCATCGGCCGGACTCCAAGACTATGAAGATAGAAGATTGAAGACTTCGTCCCGTGTCCGGATGGGACTTTCCTTGGCGTGGAAGGCAAGCTCGACGATATGGATATGTAGATTTCCTACCATTGTAACCGACTCTGTGTAACCCTAGCCCTCTCCGGTGTCTATATAAACCGGATGGCTTTAGTCCTTAGGACGAACAACAATCATACCATAGGCTAGCTTCTAGGGTTTAGCCTCCTTGATCTCGTGGTAGATCCACTCTTGTAACACACATCATAAATATTAATCAAGCAGGATGTAGGGTTTTACCTCCATCAAGAGGGCCCGAACCTGGGTAAAACATCGTGTCCCTTGTCTCCTGTTACCATCCGCCTAGACGCACAGTTCAGGACCCCCTACCCGAGATCCGCCGGTTTTGACACTAACATTGGTGCTTTCATTGAGAATTCCTCTGTGTCGTCACCGATAGGCTCGATGGCTTCTTCGACCATCATCAACGATGCAGTCCAGGGTGAGACCTTTCTCCCCGGACAGATCTTCGTATTCGGCGGTTTCGCACTGCGGGCCAATTCGCTTGGCCATCTGGAGCAGATCGAAAGCTACGCCCCTGGCCGTCAGGTCAGGTTTGGAAGTTTGAACTTCACGGCTGACATCTGCGGGGACTTGATCCTCGATGGATTCGAGCCACAGCCGAGCGTGCCGCACTGTCACGGTGAGCATGATTTAGCTCTGCAGCCGAACAGTACCCTGGAGGCCGCACTCGAACTCACTCCGATCTTCAAGTCGGAGCCGGCTGCGCAGATCGAGGAAGGTTGGCCAGACACCGCCTCAGAAGCTGCAACCTCTACGGTGATAGAGCCGAACACTGACCTTGTCCCTCATAAAGCTTGTGACTCCGAGGTGCCGGACTCCTTGCCGGACTCTGAACCTCCCGCGCCCCCTCCGATCGAATCCGATTGGGCGCCGATCATGGAGTTCACCGCAGCGGACATCTTTCAACACTCACCTTTCGGTGACATCCTGAGTTCGCTAAAGTATCTCTCATTGTCAGGAGAGCCCTGGCCGGACTATGGCCAGGACGGTTGGGATGCGGACGACGAAGAAATTCAAAGCCCACCCACCACCCACTTGGTAGCCGCTGTCGACGATCTAACCGACATGCTAGACTACGACTCCGAAGACATCGACGGTATGGACGACGATGCCGGAGACGAACAAGAACCAGCGCCTACCGGGCACTGGAAAGCCACCTCATCATATGACATATACATGGTGGATATCCCAAAGGATGGGAATGGCGAAGGAACAAAGGAGGATGACCCCTCCAAGAAACAGCCCAAGCGCCGGCGTCAGCGGCGCCGCTCTAAATCCCGCCATAGCAAGAATGAAGATTCCGGCACCGGAGATAACAATACACCGGACAGTGCCGAAGACAACCCACTCCAGTAAGATCCAGCACAGGAGGATGGAGATGCCAGCCCTCATGAGAGAGCGGCAGAAGAAGAGGTAGAGGATTATATGCCTCCCTCCGGAGATGAAGCAAGCCTCGACGATGATGAATTCGTCGTGCCTGAGGATCCCGTCGAACAAGAGCGTTTTAAACGCAGGCTTATGGCCACGGCGAACAGCCTCAAGAAAAAGCAGCAACAGCTTAGAGCTGATCGAGATCTGCTAGCCGACAGATGGACTGAAGTCCTCACGGCCGAAGAGCATGAGCTCGAACGCCCCTCCAAAAGCTACCCTAAACGCAAGCTGCTCCCCCGATTAGAGGAGGAAGTGTATGAACCCGCATCACCAGGAGACAATACGGCTGACCGACCACCCCGTGGTCACGACGGAGAGGCCTCTAGGCCCTTCACTAGACCCGTACCCTGGCACTGCCCGAAAAGCACAGGACCACAGGGGAACGCTCCGGACTTGCGAGATATATTGGAGGATAAGGCAAGACAATCAAGATCGATCTATGGATCGCGTGGGCGCCCCACGGTACGTGACGACAACCGTCGCGTCGGACACAGTAAGTCCGGCCGGGCCGAACAAAATAGACAAAGCTCTTTTGAGCTCCGTCGTGATATCGCCCAGTACAGAGGCGCCGCACACCCACTATGCTTCACAGATGAAGTAATGGATCATCAAATCCCCGAAGGGTTTAAACCCGTGAATATCGAATCTTACGATGGCACAACAGACCCCGCTGTTTGGATCGAAGACTATCTTCTTCACATCCACATGGCCCGCGGTGACGATCTTCACGCCATCAAATATCTTCCCCTCAAGCTTAAAGGACCAGCCCGGCATTGGCTTAACAGCCTGCCAGCAGAGTCAATTGGGAGTTGGGAAGACCTGGAAGCCGCATTCCTCGATAACTTCCAAGGCACGTATGTGCGACCACCAGACGCTGATGACCTAAGCCACATAATTCAGCAGCTAGACGAATCGGCCAGACAATTCTGGACACGGTTCTTAACAAAGAAAAACCAAATCGTCGATTGTCCGGATGCGGAGGCCCTCACAGCCTTCAAGCATAACATCTGCGACGAGTGGCTTGCCCGGCACCTGGGACAGGAAAAGCCGAAATCCATGGCAGCCCTTACATCACTCATGACCCGCTTTTGCGCGGGTGAGGACAGCTGGCTAGCACGCAGCAACAACCTCAGCAAAAATTCTGGCAGTCCGAATTTCAAGGACCGGAATGGCAAGTCGCGTTGTAACAAAAGCAAACGCCGCATCAACGGCAACAATAGTGAGGATACGGCAGTCAATGCCCGGATTCAGAGGCTCCAAACCCGGTCAGCGGAAAAAGCCATTCAAAAGAACTGCTCCGGGTCCGTCCAATTTGGACCGAATACTCGACCGCTTGTGCCAGATACACGGCACCCCCGAAAAGCCAGCTAACCACACCAATAGGGACTGTTGGGTATTCAAGCAGGCAAGCAAGTTAATTGCCGAAAACAATGACAAGGGGCTGCATAGCGATGATGAGGAAGAGACCCGACCGCCGAACAATAGAGGGCAGAAGGGTTTCCCCCCACAAGTGCGGACGGTGAACATGATATACGCAATGCACATACCCAAAAGGGAGCAGAAGCGTGCACTCAGGGATGTATACGCGATGGAGCCAGTCGCCCCGAAGTTCAATCCATGGTCCTCCTGCCCGATCACTTTTGACCGAAGGGACCACCCCACCAGCATCCGCAACGGCGGATTCGCCGCATTGGTCTTAGACCCAATCGTCGATGGATTTCACCTCACCAGAGTCCTGATGGATGGCGACAGCAGCCTGAACCTGCTCTATCAGGATACAGTGCGCAAAATGGGCATAAACCCCTCAAGGATTAAACCTACCAAGACGACCTTTAAAGGCGTCATACCAGGTGTAGAAGCCAATTGTACAGGCTCAGTTACACTGGAAGTGGTCTTCGGATCCCCGGATAACTTATGAAGCGAGGAGTTAATCTTTGACATAGTCCCGTTCCGCAGCAGCTATCATGCCTTGCTCGGACGTACCGCGTTTGCAAAGTTCAACGCGGTGCCGCACTACTCATACCTCAAGCTCAAGATGCCAGGCCCTAGAGGAGTCATCACGGTCAATGGAAACACTGAACATTCTCTCCGAACGGAGGAACATACAGCGGCTCTCACGGCAGAAGTACAATGCAACCTCTTAAGGCAATTCTCGAGTCCGGCCGTTAAGCGGCCGGACATAGCTAAGTGCGCCCAGAGTAACCTACAACAAGACCACCTGGCACGTTCCGAGCACGCGTAGCAGTGCGGCCCCAACCCTAGCCCCTGCAAAACGTCCAAACAGGTCCTTCGTGTACACCATTATGCTCTGAAGATACCATGGGCATGGGGAGAGGGGCACGACCACAATAAGCCCAGACTGCGGCTCAACCACACCAGGGGCTCTCAAGTGTATCGTTCTTTTTTTATTTTTCCACCTTTTATTTTTTACCTACAGGACTCCGTTCGTCAGAGGCCCTGTCCGGCAGCAGACCTGCCGAACTCACGATGCAACAGCCAGGGAAGGATCAAAGGCTACAATGAATATATAGGTGGTCTCCATTACGAGCATTTTTATACACCAGTCCGCAGCCTACCCCTGGAGGGGGACATGTTTAACAGTCCCATCCCTTGCTTATCGCACTATTTGTATCGTTCTGCATTCATAGCAGCACTTATTGAATAAAACAATGCAGCACCTTTTTGCTTATAATTGCATTTCTTTTTCATACATATGTTCATTTACGACATATCGCATCTGTACACTTTGGTACAGTTAAAATACACCAGGGGATTATGGTTCCCGCATCATGGTGTGACAAGTCCGAACACTTTCACAAGTGCGGCACCCCGAACTTATAGCATTATATGCATCGGCTCCGAATCATGTCTTGGGTCAATAGTTGGGTTTGCCCGGCTCCCATGTTCTGGTACCTTACGTTCCGTTGTATCGGCTAAGGTAGCACTGGGAGAACCACTGCGATTGCGCCCCAGTTGAGCTGGGTTAACGCCTCAATGGAGAAAGCTAAAACTGACCGTCATGATGAGGCGAGAGCCGGTCGCTGTTCGAGAGGTTTTTGCGAGTCCTTAAAGACTTATGCCGCTTAGAGCGAGGAGTCGGATCTTGTCCGGCCCAGGCGTGGATAGCGCCCCAAATTCGGCCTTCCGAAGACTAGGGGCTTCGCCGAAATTTAAAATTATAGAATTCTATGGCTAAGTGAGAGTGTTCAAGCATTATAAGTCCGGTTGCCTTGTTCGCTGTGTTGAGCGCCTCCCTAGATGGACCCAAAAATGGGAACAAGAGTGCTCAAGTTTATCCCGAACACCCCAGCACTCGTGGCATGGGGGCTGAAGCCGACGACTTGCCATCTCTCAGATTTGATAAACAGCCACACAGAAGGTAATATTTTAAATTAATAAGCGTTGCTTAGCGCATATGAACTAAGTTTTCAGCGCACAGGATAAAAAAATGTGATTCTACTCAAAAATTACATCTTTGGAGCACTCCCCCGCAATAGTGCGGGCGCCCTTCAGCACGCTCTTATAATACATCTCGGGCGTGCGATGCTCCTTGCCCTCTGGTGGCGGGTCCGTCACAAGCTTCTGGGCATCCATCTTGCCCCAGTGCACCTTTGCGCGGGCAAGGGCGCGACGGGCACCCTCAATACAGGCGGAGTGCTTGATGACTTCAACCCACGGGCACGCATCCACCAGCCGCCGCACCAAGACGAAGTAGCTCCCAGGCATGGCCTCCTTAGGCCATAGCCGAACTATGAGGCCCTTCATGGCCTGTTCGGCCGCCTTGTGGAGCTCGACCAGCTGCTTCAGCTGGTCGCTAGGGGGCACCGGATGTCCGGCCTCAGCATACTGAGACCAGAAGACCTTCTCCGTCGAGCTCCCCTCCTTAGTCCGGTAGAATGCGGCAGCATCGGACACGCTGCGAGGAAGATCTGCGAACGCTCCTGGAGAGCTCCGAATTTGGGTAAGCAACAGGTAATTAACACTCACATGCTTACTTTGCATGAAAAATGCCTTACCCGCTGCTATTTTCTTCACCGCCTCAATCTCCTGGAGGACCTTGTAGGCTTCGGCCTTAGCGGCTTTGGCAATCTCAAGAGCCATTGCAAGCTCAGACTCTCGAGTCTTCGAGTCACGCTCCAGGCTCTCATGTTTTCTCACGAGGTCCTGGAGCTCTTGCTGTACCTCCGCCACCCGCGCCTCCTGTTTCTCTTGCTCGGTGCGCTCTGCGGCCGCATTTCGTTCGGCCGCGGCCACCGCCTCTTTCAGGGTCGCCACCTCGTTAGTGGCCCCTGCAATATCCGCGTTATCCTTGTCATTCTTTTTGCAACGAAAATCCTTTTCTGTAAGGTACAATTTTCATAAGGTGTTACTCACCTTCCTTGTCCTCGAGCTGCCTCTTGGCACGGCCGAGCTCGTTCTCGGACCGCTCGAGGCTTTCCTTCAAAGTATTGACCTCCGCAGTCAGTGCGACAGAGGTCAGCAGTGCAGCCTACAATTCCATATTGACATATTTTTTATAACTCCTGCGTATATATTTTTAGATCCTCAGTTCGGCTTTTCTTTCCGAACATCGAACCGAGCATCAGAGGCTACTGTCTATGTGGTACCATTTTATACATATTGAAATTCTTACCTCAAAGCCTGTTAGAAGGCTGCTGCAGGCTTCGGTCAGCCCGCTCTTGGCGAGCTGCACCTTCTGAATCACCGCACTCATAACAGTGCGGTGTTCCTCTTTGATGGAGGTGCCGTTGAGTGCCTCCAGTAAGTTATCCAGCACCTCCGGTTGGACGGAGGCAGCCGGCGTCACGGTCTTGCCCTTCTTGCGAAGGGGTCGCCCGCCAGACTCCGGAGCCACTGTGGGTTCCGGGGCCGAGTCCGGTGCAAAGTCTGGGAGGTTGTCCTGCGACACCTCCGGGGCCTTCTCCTCCTGGTGGGTCCCTTCTTGGGATCCCACCTCAGCATCATCCGCATCACAGGGGGTGGAGGCCGTCGAAAGGGAATCCATATCCGACGTACCTAAGGACCCGCTCGACGAGGCGGGAAGATCATCCTTAGGCGGACTGCAGGGTTGTATGCGGCATTAGAAAGACATTATGTGGCAAAAAAATAAAAACCTTGAAGTTATTCGAGAGTCCGGATACTTACGATCTCGCCAGGGGCTTGGCCCTTGGGGGCCAGTCCTCGTCGTCGTCACTGTCGTTGGTGGAGCAGTCCGGGGGAAGAGTTTTTCCCTTCTTGGACCCCTCGGCCTCCCTTGTTGGGGAGGCCTTCCTTTTCTTCCCTCCCCCCGCTGGGGGAGAGGCTTTCTTCTTCTCCTCCTCGCCTTGGTGGGAGGAGTCGGCCTCGGATTCATCATCCGATAACACCTGAAAACAGGAACTCTTCCGAGTCCCCGTGGCCTTCTTCTTGGCCTTCTTCTCTAGCACCACATGGGGTGCCGGAGCCAGCAGCCCCGTTAGGCGGGCGTCCGCTGGGTCCTCTGGCAATGGGGCCGGATAGATAGTCCGTTCGGCCTTCGCCAGCCAGTCCTGTCAAAGGTAAAGGGAGTTTAGATCTCGCATAGAGTCAAACTATGGAAAACAAGTGGCAAAATCACTTACCTCGTCAGCTAGACGCTGCGAGCGGAATCCGCGATCTTCGGTAGCGGATGCGGGAGCCTCGGCGCCTTTGAACAGCACCTTCCAGACATCTTCGTACATAGTGTCGAAGAGCCCACTCAGAGTCTGGTGCTGCGCCGGATCGAACTCCCACATGTTGAAGCCCCGTCGTTGGCACGGGAGAATCCGGCGGATGAGCATGACCTGGACTACGTTGACAAGCTTGAACTTCTTGTCCACCAGCTTCTAGATACAGGCTTGGAGTCCGGTCAGCTCCTCCGAATCCCCCTAGATCCGGCCGCTCTCTTTCCAGGAGGTGAGCCGTGTAGGGATGCTGGATCTGAATTCGGGGGCCGCTGCCTAATCAGGGTCATGCGGCTCGGTGATGTAGAACCACCCCGATTGCCACCCCTTGATGGTTTCCACGAAAGTGCCCTCCAGCCACGTAACGTGGGACATCCTGCCCACCATGGCGCCTCCGCACTCCGCTTGGCTGCCCTTCACAACCTTCGGCTTGACACTGAAGGTCTTGAGCCACAAGACGAAGTGGGGCTGGATGCAGAGGAAGGCCTCACACACGACGATAAACGCCGAGATGTTGAGGATGAAATTCGGGGCCAGATCATGGAAATCTAGGCCGTAGTAGAACATGAGCCCCCGGACAAAGGGATAAAGTGGGAAGCCCAGTCCGCGGAGGAAATGGGGAAGAAATACTACCCTCTCATGGGGCATGGGGGTGGGGATGAGCTCTCCCTCATTGGGGAGCCGATGCGCGATGTCGCTGGACAAATATCCGGCATCGCGCAGCTTCTGGATCTGCCCCTCCGTGACGGAGGAGGCCATCCACTTGCCTCCTGCTCCGTACATAGTTGGAGAAGGTTGAGGTGAGAAATGCGGACTTGGGCGCTAGAGCTCGAGCTCGCGGAGATGGATAAGCCAAGGAGGAAGAAGGCGCAGGTAAAGGGGTTGGATCTTTATCCCCTTATATGGGCGGACAGAAACATGTGTCCCCACCGGCCTGGTAAAACTCGCTTATCTCCCAAGCATCACAATCAATGGCGCGGTTGGGTTGCCCATGACTGTATTGATGGGAATCCCAGAATAAGGGGAACACGATCTCTGCTTTGACAAGACGTGCCAAGGAAACCGCCTCGCTAAACGCACGGAGGTGGAACAATAAAAACAATTCGAGTAAAGGCTTGGTAATGGTGTGATGTCACGCCACAAAATACATTAGCAGATTGAACTTGTGTAATATTATTCTCTCTACGGTGGTATGTGGAATTTATTTTGCAGAGCCGGACACTATCCTGGTGTTCACAATCTCCTATAAATTATTCGGAGGAAGAACCCGCCTTGCAATGCCGAAGACAACATGCGCGCCAGACTCGTCATCATTGAAGCCCGGTTCAGGGGCTACTGAGGGAGTTCAGGACTAGGGGGTGTCCGGATAGCCGAACTATCATCATCGGCCGGACTCCAAGACTATGAAGATAGAAGATTGAAGACTTCGTCCCGTGTCCGGATGGGACTTTCCTTGGCATGGAAGGCAAGCTTGGCGATACGGATATGTAGATTTCCTACCATTGTAACCGACTCTGTGTAACCCTAGCCCTCTCCGGTGTCTATATAAACCGGATGGCTTTAGTCCTGAGGACGAACAACAATCATACCATAGGCTAGCTTCTAGGGTTTAGCCTCCTTGATCTCGTGGTAGATCCACTCTTGTAACACACATCATCAATATTAATCAAGCAGGACGTAGGGTTTTACCTCCATCAAGAGGGCCCGAACCTGGGTAAAACATCGTGTCCCTTGTCTCCTGTTACCATCCGCCTAGACGCACAGTTCGGGACCCCCTACCCGAGATCCGCCGGTTTTGACACCGACAGAGACCATCTTCATCCTACGCCTCCCACGGATTGATAAACCTTAGGTCATCCACTTGAGTGAAATTTGCTACTGTCCTACAAACATGTGCACTTGCAGGCCCAACAACGTCTACAAGAAGAAGGTTGTGTAGTAGACATCAATAAGCACCACAAATAGAAACATTCCTTAGGGAAGGCTTTAGGTGAAATATAACCCAAGATAACTCCAATGAAGAGATTGACGAGTTGCAATGGATCTTCTGAACAAAGAGAAAATGATGGGTTTAAACATCTCATTCTTAACAACTTGTGAACCTTGAAACACGAAGGGAAATTGTCAAGAATGACATAACACCACCTGAAAAGATAGGTAGAGAGAATTGCACTTTGAAATGCACGATAAAGAATGCTTGAGCTCCTCCAAGAAAATCTTGAAGAACACTTCGAGAATGAACTAAATCCTTGATGAACCATCATGTAGAGCCTCCATGAAAAACTCAGGTAATAAAAGCATGATAGAAAGAAAGAGAAGTTGAAAACACAAGGTGAAGCCCTGCAATGATCTAGATGGATCTTCACAATGATATAATTTAAATAAGTTGGAGCTCCGGTAAAGAAAGATGGAACCCTTCAAATCGAGGATTTATTCATCATGAAAAAACTCCGAAAAGAAGGAATTAAATCACCTCGATGTAATAAGAATAAGAATTTTTATATGTCTAACCAAATGAACTTGATGAAAGCAATGGATTTGCATACGTCTTATTCTCATCGAAAGGATTAAAGAGAGATATAGCACAAACTTGAGAAGGTCTTCACGAACCACCGGCTGGAATTGGAAACAATGAGTAGATAGATTTGATAATATGGAAGTGGAATGTTCAGTGAACCACCATAAGGAATAGGGAACAATTGAAGGAAAGAGAGCAAATCACCGGGAAGAAATAGAAAACGACGAAGGTACTTGAGGGAACTGAAACAAGAGAACAAAGAGATCACGAGCTAACTAGAGAATACTTGAACAAAGTACCAGAAGAATATGGAGATGAATGGAGAAACAACAATTTAGAATAATTGGAGGATGAAGCCAAAAACTTAGAACAAAGAAATCTTCTGAAATGATGGCCTTCGGAGAATAAAAACAAAAACAACTCATGCAAAGCATTTGGAATGGCCATGAAAAGAATTTTTGATGACTCGAAACAATTGAGAGGATGGCATGAAGCTTGAACCACGAATCTTTGAGAGAACGGACAAGATTTGGAGGAATCTCTTCCTCGGTCTACAACGTTGAGAATGCCGACGAGGAACACCACCAAATTGTTGAGACACTCCGGAAAATTATAAGAGAAAAGGTTGGGCCAAAGATGAAAAGAATCTGAAAGCGACCTTGGAGGAGGCATCCGACTGATGAAAAGTTCATTCTTACGTCAAACTTTGAAAACAATTTAAGAATAACTCTGGAAAAATTAGAAGAGTCAGGTAAGATCCTGGGAAAAGATCTGTGGGTTAGGGCCCACTCAAAGGAACACCGTTGAATGATTACTTGAAAGGGAGATTGCACCCGTTGATTTAAATGGCTTGAATGAGGTATCAACCTCGAAATAACTTGAACGGATTAAGAATGGAAACATGAATCTTCTGAGATATCTTCTAGACTCCAGATATGAATAGAGGTGAATAAATAAGAGAGACTTGGATAAGAAATTGCCACATGGGAAATCATGTGAAACAAAAGGAAGAGATGTGATTAACACCGAAGCTTGAATTGACTCCACCGGAAAAGAAAAGAGAATGAATAATGATAAACTTGAAGCTCCTGAGCATCTTCACAAGGAAACACCGGATAAGAACATTGAAGGGAGAAAAAACTGGATAGACTTCTCATGAATAAAATGGATACTTGGTTAAGATATATGAGTCTTTGAAGTAAAGGGTGGGATGGTGGAAAAAATAAAGACAACTTGGGATGGATGAAACAAACACTATTGCGAAGAACTAAGAAATGATCTAGCAAATATTGAAAGGATATGATTAACTTGAAGAGAAGCACACCGATTAAAAAGGATTGACATGACAGTCTCAATGACCAAAAGGATTAGCACTCCCATAAAAATATGAGAACACCGATTAGGAAAAGGTATGGAATCAACACTTGACATTGAAGCAACTCGAATACCACCACTCAAAACAAAACAAAGGACTTGGCTTGCAGAATAATTCGAAAACAAACATATGATAGAGATTTCGTCCGAAGTTTTTTGTGGTGGGGCCCACACGGGCTCGATCATAGAGCACCATCATGTACAAGGCAGTGCACATGACATACGATGCGTCCCCAGCATAGCCAAGGACTCTTTAAGACACAACGAGACAATTGTAAAACCAACCGTGGACAAGCGGACCACTAGACGTCAAACCGCAATCTCACGCCATGCATCTGTCAGAAAGATATCCTAGCTAACTATTTGAATTCCCACCTATGGACTCCTGGAACTTTCTGGTTATGCAATCTGGTGTTGGGGATACAGGGAGGCACAAATATATCACACAACTAACAAATCCTATGGACTCCCGGAAATTTCTCTATGTTGTCTGTACTCCTATCCAGGTATAGGCATCTGAAGCACTATAGATATATATTCACCACTCATTAATTTGTATCCTTCCACACTATAGTACAGATTAATTAACCATGGATCTGCTCTAACAAAATTTCAAAAAGAGAGAATATGGTGGAGATCAGTTACCGGATAGAGGAAATATCGGTTCCAGAATATAAAATTTAAAGGCAAGTGTTGCCAATCTGAAATCAAAAGATCCTTGTGACAATTTATCATACCAGTGTGACATGTATGTTGTTATGCGAGATGGTGAGGAGGCCAGCCATGGACTTGTGGCCTGGTGGAGTCGCTACTCATGGCTGGACTAGCTGTGCATACTCATCTTGGTCTGCCGCAGTCGCTGGATGCGGCCGACGAGGGCACCAGGCCAGCCGCCAAGCCGCACGGAGACGAGGGCCTCACCCCACCGCACACAGCCGAGAGGCCTCCACAATGCTACGTCCTCTCTCTTTCACGCTGTTGCAGGACACCGAAGGCACCCATACCTATCGGCTGCTTGCGGCCAAGACCTCTAGCCGCTACCGCCCGCAATTAGAAACTCCAGGAGCCCACGACTAAAAGAATAACCGTCCACCATATGCCAAAACAATAAATTACATCGGCCGACAGTGGTAAGGGTCAAAAATTAACTTCGGTGGGGGCTAGATCCTGTAAGAAAAAAAAGGTGAGCGGTGGAGGTGCCAGTGCGATCAAATCAATTAAACTTCTGGGAGGGTTGACTGAGTGAGGAATAACTTATTCTTCACCCTGGGTCTTAAATAGACTATATATACATCTAGCTTATTCTGCTTCGCGAAACAGAATATTATTCTGTTACGCTACTTGAACTGGCGGTTTGAGGCGGTTGTACTGATGATTTTCGAGCGGTTGAACTGATGCTTTCAGTTCTGTTTAATAGATCGTGTTCTTTAGTTCAATTTTTTTTGCAATTTTTTTGTCGGAACGGGGCATGTAATATATCATTGGAAGGCTCTTGACAACTATATTTCAAGTATATTGAATGTTTTTGCAAAATCATTATGTTTTAAGAGCAGTTTTGAAAAAAACATTTTTTTCAAAATTGAAAACGTGAATCGTATTTTGGACTCAATTTTCAAACGGTTTGTTGGAATAGAGAAAATAAGATGGAGTTGGAAAGATGGTGAAAATACGCATCTTCCACATATATATTGTTTTTTCTAATTCTATATGACTTAAAAGTAATTTGAAAAACGGTGAAATTCTGGGCGAAACATATTTTCATGGTTTTTTGCAAACGGTTTGTCAGATTGACGCAAATGATATGGCGTTGGAAAGCTATGGAAAATGTGGAAAATGCGCAACTTTTTTGTATCGAAATGTTTTTTCTAATTCCTTACGGTTTAAAAACAAATTCAAATACGGTCAAATTTGATTTCGAACGTGTTTTTAAAGTTTGTAGAAATGAGGCAAATAATATATCGTTGGAAAGATATCGAAAATACGAAACTTAGTCATGTTGAACATTTTCTCAAATTCGCAACCGTTGAAGAGTAATTTGGATTACAATGAGACCCATCGTGCTGTTTTTCGGTCAAAAAAACAGAGTACTTGTATTGATCTACGTGTGCGTTTGTACTGATATCTTTGGAGTGTAATTTTGGAAGGTTCCGAAAAAGAGTACTTGAACTGATGTTTGCATGGGTTTGTACTAAGCGTGTTTTCACTAACTAGACTTTGCTCTGTTTTGGGTAATATTTTTTGCTCGTAAATTTTCAACAGTTTATTGTATCGTCGCCTCTGTACTTGAATGGTTTACATTATCGAACTGAATGATATTTTTTTCAAAAAGAAAATGTTTTTTATTCTTTTTTTGAACTAAACATTTTTTTACAATGATTTTCAGGACTTCTCTTATTTTACGACTTGTACTTTTCTCGTTTGAATTGAATGGGGTTTCTTTTTGCTTGAACTTTTGCAAGTTGAATTTCTGTCATTTCTTTTATTCCGAACGGAGCACCATTTTTAACTTGTACTGATCAATATTTTTAATTCAATCATTTTTCTTTGTAGAACGGACGAATATATGTTCTGGAAAAAGAGTACTTGAATGGATGTATGTATGGTTTTGTAATGAGCGTGTTTTCACATACTAGACTTTACTCCGTATTTTTGGTATAAATTTCCCGTTTTCTTTTGAACTCACCATTGTTTTGCTGGACTTCTCTCATTTTACTTGAACCTTTACCATTTTGAATTTGGATGGTTTTTTTGTTTGAGCTTTTTTTCAAACTTATGTGAGACATCGTGTTGAACTTTTTTCTGTACTTATATGCTAGTAATAATAGAACATTTCCCATATATTTTTTGTCCATTCGTGGATATCAACCAAAATAGGAAGGGGGGAGCACTATCGAATATGTGGGAGCACAAACATCCTCACCATAACAAATCGAAGAGGCAACTGTAACATATTTTTGCACATAAAAGCCTACACAAAATTTACCGTGTACTTGCATACTAGACCCATCATGCTGTTTTTTCGTCAGAATAAACAGAGTACTCGTACCGATCGCGATGCGTGTGTTTGTACTAATTT
Source organism: Triticum dicoccoides (assembly GCF_002162155.2). Lineage (NCBI taxonomy): Eukaryota > Viridiplantae > Streptophyta > Magnoliopsida > Poales > Poaceae > Triticum > Triticum dicoccoides. The sequence goes on along the minus strand of NC_041387.1, from coordinate 334,633,392 downwards.
ATTTTTAAACCTTCTAAGTTTGCAACGGTTTACGGTATCATCGTCCCCGAACTTGCATGTTTATATCATTGAACTGAATGACAATTTTTTTCTCAAAAAGAGGAATGTTTTGTGTTTTTTTTAACTCAACATTTTTTTGTAGCAATGTTCTGGACTTCCCTCATTTTATGACTTGAACTTTTACCATATGAATTTCCATGTGGGTTTCTTTTTGTGTGTGCTTCTTTTCCTAAACTTATCTGGGACATCGTGTTGAACTTATATTTTTTTTAATTGTGAACTTGTTGTGTTTTTCATTTTAATTTTTCTTTTTCCTCCAACTTTACTGTTGCCAAGTTTTTTTTCGTAATGATGAGTTTCATTCGGAATCACTTTGAATACTGTAAAACCAACGTGTACCACCAAATTACACAAAACTCAGAGCAGCAAACAGATGCTCCAATAGAATTTCAACCATCCCAAAGCTTAAAACCGGGGGAAACCAGTACCACTAAAAACAATACTATGCGAAACCAGTACCACTAAAAACAATCAGGACACTTTAAGAGCAATGAAAGACAATAAGTCTTGTGGGTACGGGCAGAGCAACCGCACTTCAAGGATGGACTTGCTCGGCATGAAGCTCGATGTCCCACTGCTATGTACCCCCATATGATTGATCAACTTAGACGAAGCCTAGTGCTCAACTTGAACAGAGGTTGCCGCTGCTTTTGACCATGAATGCTTCTGAAGAGACACCAGGAATTATTTCAAAACTGCATCATACTTTGTATTATCTCTGATCACAATGAGCAAAGTATTTAGAACTGAAGTATATACGAGACTAGAACAATACTAAAATGGACTACCATACAATTTAAAATTAATTATTTTTTAACAGAGACACTGCACTGTTTCAGCTTTCCTTTATGAACTGATCATAAAATACATATTGGGCTGCTACACCAGTAGAAATTCACGAACACATACAGTTTCTAGAGAGAAGTCTAACAAGTGTTAAAGAAAAGCAGGGAACAACTACACGTTTTGAACTGCTCATGAACATGCATCAATAAAAAAATACAAACGGCTTCTGATTCACTAAAACATGAGCTAATTTTCAATAGAGATTCACTAAAACATACACAGAACCTCCAGAAAAGCATATTGGTCGGCATTTGTTATGGAAATTATGCCAGAGAAATAAAATGGTGTGAGGGCTTGAAAATGATGCATAAAGGTTTATGGTAATAAGTAAACATACTGGCCAGCAATATTTAAGAAATTGACATGGGGACATAGAGAAGAAATTGGACCTGCATTCATTAAGTACGCGAACTAAAAAGCATACAAAACATAAACTGAAAAAAGTGAACCTCCAGAACCTCACGATGAAAGTTGGAGTTGCAAACGATGGTACAGCTGCAGCGTCAAACGGCTTGGCATTGTGTTGTTGAACAGTCCGGGGTGGCGGTAGTGAACGGCCGCCATGGGAGGCACCGTGGCATTGGACATCGGTACTACTATGCCTGAACAATAAGTGTAATAGTGCATTTTTCATCAACTCAATATTCATCGGTAGTATGCCTGAACAATAAGTTCAGGTTTGTATAGTACAAGATCATGTAATAGTACATTTTTCATAGCAAACTCTGTTCTGATTCGGTCTAAAAGAGCAAACTTTCTGCTCATGCTGAATAGTAGAATGTAGATATAGAAACAAATCATTTTTTTCTAAAGCTTCATAGCCCATTGGCTTCAACCTTCAGAAGATGAATTTTTTTTCTCCACTATCTACTATAATTTTTTGTGTGTATTAAGCTAACATATAATACTAAACCAAACTGTTTTTTTAACACATACATTTTGAACTATTTTTCTGTATGCCCTTTTATGGACTAATGGCAGATATACATGGCAAACTGCTATACCACCTACAGAGCATCATTTTTCTACGAGAAAACACAATTCATCTTTACCACTTTAGTTATATATCATATTTGAACAAGCATCTTGAACTTCTGCTAAGCAAGCACACCATTAGCACATCGAAATGCCTCAGTAAACTGTAGTCACTCAGTCCCCAAATCACAAAAAAATACAAAGGTGGAACAAAACGAGAGGAAAGCTTCTGACCTTTGCATTGTTGAACGATTTCTCGTTGAACGACCTCGATTGGCAGTGGCAAACAGACTGGTGTGGTGGCTGTGAACGGCCTGGGCGCTGCGGCGGGGGCATGCGTGCATGGCTAGGGGCAGAGCAGGGAGGAGGTACAAGTGAGGCGGTGAGAGGCCGGCAGGGCGCTAGGAGAGGGAGTGGGCAGCGGCACACGGGAGTAGATGTGGTTGTCGGTGTCAGCTCCTGGCAAAGGTTGTGGCCCTCGTCCGGGGAAGCCAACTCCACCGTCGGCCCGACAAACCCAGCGCACCTCGCTGGGGGCGCAAGCGGTGCGTGCAAGTGGGCGGGGGCATGTACTCAAATGTTTCAGTCTCGATAGGCTGGGAGCCCTCCATTCCTGCACTTGTAGACTCCCTGGAACAATGATAATAATGTATAATTCACCACAGTCAGAAAGGATTATAAACGAAGAAGCTGATTTCCTCTATGAGTTCACCATGCATAGCAAGATACACATGAGAATTTTCTGGTCTTGTACAGGTGAATGATGCAAGAGAACCCAAGTGGCAATATAATGGGGAGTACAGAGAATACAAGAATTATACTACTTTATGGGGAGTAGCTTTAAACAAAACAGAAATGAAGCTTACTTGAGTGCACTTGAATACGAGGAAGTCCAGCTCTACTGCAATCATAAGGTCCACTAGAGCTTCATAAGAATTGCACTGATATAAAATAAGATTTTTGGACTGAGCGTGTCACTTGTGTGTGATCATTCCTTCTGAACATTCCATCAAACAGGTTTGGTGTCACTTGTTGCAAGAACACAAAACATGCATACAGGAAGCTATAGTTCTTATTTTTCAGCTATTTCTGAACTGAGCAGTGCATTTTTCCCTGTCAACATCTGAAAAATTCCAATTCGTCGATGATAATTATATTTGAACTCTGAACTACTATTGTAACTATATTTTGAACAAGTTTTAGTTACTAAAGTGTTTGTAGTCTAGGCCCTAAACCACAGTATGTGTTTCTATTTTTGTTTAACAAACTGTTGAAATTTTTTGTACCAAACTCCTACTGCAGTGTAAGCATATATAAGTGAATTATCTCCCATCAACTAACTGATTTTACTTTTTATGTTGAACTGCCACAAATCTATTTCTGCTAGCAAAACTTGAACTCAAAAAGCCTACAAAGGTGTACACATATATGAAGCGCATTTGATTTTTTTTGCTTTTGATAAGATGAAGTGAAAAAGCCTATGAAGGTGAACTGAATTTTTCTGACATACTGGACCACAACTTGAGCTTCGTGTTCCGGCCACGAGCCCACAAATGATGGCCCTTAGTTTATCTAGTAACTCATCATTAGTGTGCAAGAAGCTCACAAATTGTACTGTTTTTTATAGATGGTGTTTCTTTGAATTCCCATGGTAGTAATCCATGTTGTCTATTTTTTAACCAGAAAACTGAGCAAGATTTCTTGCTGAAGGCAACATTTTTCATATAGTAAGACATATGAAAGATAATATATAAAGGCCATTGGAGAAAGAATTAGCAAAACTGAAACAAAAATATATGTTACAGAAGTGAAAGCAATGGGTTTAACTTTTGGGTGAGAGCATGGTGCTGTAATCCAATTGCATATATCTAAAACACCACAAGCGACCTGAACTGATGCATAACAGTATGAGTGCAGAATTCTTGTAAGCATAAGAAAATACATATAGTGCACATATAATTTTCGAGTTTTCCTCGATGTTCTGCACATTAAAGTTGATGTACTGAAAAGAACGCAAAATTTGAACTGAAAACAAATAAAAGTTGAACTCGTATATAGTTCAAGGACAAAAGAACCTCCACAACCAAATATCTGATTTCATTTTTTTAACTTTAAAAGTTCTAATTTTAGAACCACCTCAATAGGTGTACATGAACTTTTCATGACACAATTTTTGTAGTCAATTTTTTTGCTCAGAACATAAAATAAAAACACATGCCCAACGCATTGTACACTCACCTAACACACAAAAAACAGTGCTCAAGCATTGATGCTTCAGGATCAAGAATTGGTGCAAAATTCAAAGACAAAAAATCATGCGATGAAACTTCAGGATCAACAATTGGTCACCTCCTACATAACAAAATTCATGAGATAAAGAACAAATGTGCAAAATTAGATCAAAATGAACCGGAGGGAGTTCTAGGGCAGTGACCACCGTTGTAGTAGGATACCTCATTGGCGACCATGCGAGAATGGGGGATGGGGCACGGCCTACAGCAGCATGAGGCGGCGACCTACAGAAGGAACAAGCCGCAATCTGACGACAGAAGAGGCTACGACCTGACGGCAGAAGAGGCCGCGACATGACGGCAGGGGTCTGGAGGCAGGCATGATGGTCGCCTAGGCGGTGGAGCAGGCGCAACCTCTCATGGCAGAGCTCGGGAGGAGGACGTACAACACCTTCGCTTCATTTTAACAAAAGAGAACACCTTAAGTTGTTGTAGGCATTTCAGTAAACACCTTAAGGGCAACAAAATAACAACAATAAAAACATGGCTATTCTTTCCTTTTTGTTTTGCGACTTCTCTAAAATCAAAACCTTATTTCACAACAAGTAGAGATGAAGTAGCATAAACAGTTCATATAGGGGAGCAGCAGCAATAATGAGACTTGAGAGTTGAGAGGAGCAGTAGCATCACGCTCGTGAGAGAGAAAGCAGACTCATTTCAAAAAAAAAGAGAAAGCAGACAAGAGCAGCAACCTGCGCATATTGGAGGAGGTAAACGGGTCCGGCCGTTCGTGGGAGGACGGGCGACAGTTCGAGGGAGTGCGTCGGGCCGTCCGAGGTCCCGTTGGAGGATTTGTCCGGTTGCGGCGAGGAGGCCGACGGGAACCAGCTGACCAGGGAGGTAGCGCCACGAGTTGTGCACGTCCATTGAAGGAAAATGTGCCACGCATTCGGAGGGAGGCTGCCCCCCGCCTGCACGGGGAACAGAGGTGCCGGCGTGCTTTGGGAGGGACGCCGCCGGCTCTAGGAAGCGTGGTCGTTGGCACGCGATGGGAGGGAGGCCGTCGGCGTGAGGAAGGGAGGCTATCGGCACGCGTTGGGAGGGAGGCCGCCGGCGCGGGGAAGGAAGACTATCAGCGCACATTAGGGAGGGCGACCACCGGCGCGGTGAAGAGGGAGGTGGCCACAACGGTGACAGTGCGCGAGTTTGGGAAATGTGGACGCGGCGGTGCACTGGGGTGGGAGGGGCGGCGCGGCGGCGCGCTGGGATTGGAGGATGGAGCTGCGGCGTGCGGGAGGTAGGGGCGGTGCGTGGGAGGGACGAGAGGTGGTGGTGAGTGGTGACGCGCTGCATTCCACGGTGCATACCGGTTGGGCCTTGAGTAAGACGCATCGCGCCAACAGAATATATATATATATACTGTATATATACTTATATATATATATATATATATATATATATATATATATATATATATATAGCCGGTCTATTTTACTAATATTAGCAGAATAGTTATTCTGATAACACTTCCGCACTGCATGCTCAATGCAAGTGCACTGCATCTGCTTTACGATGAGCACTGCAATGCAACACGGGAGAACTCCTTCATTTTTTGGTGGCCCGCCCGCGTATTCTGTGTGGAATCAGGTGTTGCGGGATTATCTAATTTGTTCCTGGACGCCATTTTACTTGTTTTCATTGTAATTTGCGGAAAAAGCGACTAAAATCTGGGTAAATCGAGGGATTTTGCGGATGAGGTTTGCTCTGTTCCTTCGCGTTCATGTCAGATGTGATTTTTTGGTCGTCGGATGTTGTTTGTTAGTATTAATTGTTTGATATCGTTTGTTTAATCGCTCCCTTTACTCTAGAATTTGTGTAATTTTTAGGAGTTAGTTTTCAATTCCTGCGAATTTGATTGTGTGGGTGGGTGAGTTTCATCCGCTCCTCTGTTCTTGTTGATTTTTTGGATTTTGTTGCGTTGATTCGTTTTTGAATCTTGTAATTACTGTCACTGTTGGTTTTCTTTCATTGTATTGCGGCTATAATCTTCATTTTTTGAATTGCAATTTTTAAAGAAAAGCTGATGTGGTTCATCCAGTGACCTTATGTTTGCGGGGTATTTTTTGATAGTTTAGTGGTTGGACAATTTTAGGCGAGTCACGGAAGTGCGAGTGAATTTGCACCTCTGTTGGTCTCCCACATGTTCGGATTTCTACTGCTTCAATTTGATTGTTGTAGTTCTGGCATACGTTGTAGTGCACTACATTTTCGTTAGTAGTGTACCTCGTTGTAGTTGCATTACACTAGTCATGGAAGCTTATGAGATTTCTCTTTTTCTTAAACTTCATTCTGTGTTTTTGAGGACTTCATAGTATGCACTTTCGAACTAATTTGGCAGTATGGTTGATCTTCTATTCTGCTGTTAGAATAGATGGTCCATTATATGCTTGTGTCAGCTGAATAGTTATTATGACAATTTTTTTTTGAAATGCATAGTATTATAATTCTTTTGAACATCATATGTTAACTGCAAAGTTTTGACCATTCAGATTGCATTCTTACTGTTTAGAGGACTGCATTTTTTTATATTTAGTACCACACTATGTGTATGAGAGAACTGTATTTCTGCCAGCAGCAACCTGTCTAAAAAGGGTGGTAAATTGATGCAGATGAGGTTGCATACTTTAAATAGGCACCGTTCAAAGTGTCTGATGGCCATAATATTTGAAAGCATACATCATAAGCAAAGCATTAGAAATATGCCACTGATGGCTTGCTTCATCTTAGATAGCCCTGCAGTGCAAATATTGTAAACTTCACGGAGTCTTCTTCTTTGTAGAAAACACCGTGGCCACTTCTCCGACCTCAAAGGCATTCTGGGAGACAAAATCTTTCCAACCAGTAGTTATGTTGATGCAGTCTTCAGAGTCGATGTGGTAGTCAGCTTGCATGTCTGCATACTCATTGTTGTGTTCTGTTTCCAAAGTAACCTTCCCTGAACTCGGAGCTGGAAATTTTATTGTGGATGGGAGCTTCTGCATTTTGGAATGGATGGAAAAAGAATTTTTATAAGTAAACAGCAAATGTTTTTCTTTATACTTAGGATGATCCATTTATGTTGATTTAAATATGTACATATATATGACTACTATTTTTATAAAGTAGTTGCAATGTATGAACAAACTTATATACGGAATTGACCTATAGTTTTAGTAGGATATAATTATACTGTAACATGTTTGTACTGCAAGGTCATTTACATTGTACTTCGCTAGCATGTTAAGAGAACTGCAACAATGATCTATTGACCCTCTTTTTTGTTCATGTGTTGGTGTTCTGATCTAACTAGTTTTGATACCTGGTGTGGTACTAAAGAAAAATAGGTGGAACTATCTAGTCTTAATAGCTAACAAATCTGAACAACAATACAAATTATGTTTGTATTTGTTGATACTACTGAACAAATTGATGGAAATGTACATTCAGATGTGGATTTACAGGCTAGATTGTGTCAAAAATTGTGAGGGGGAAAACATACCCAACTTTCCTGCAGGTCTACAGGTGTGACGCGATGAAGAAATGGTGCCCGAAACCCCCTGTTGGGTATCATTAGGCATCGAGCATGCTGCGCCACTCGGTGTTGGTGAGCTCTAGACCCACTGTGTACACGCATGTGTCCGCTACCGGTGCCATCCTTGCCAAACACCCGCTCGAATAGTCCATGGCGGGTTCAGTGGAATTTCAGAGAAAAGCTGGGGATGGGAGGAACCCTAGATCTACGATTTAAAGAAAAAGTGGAACGGGGGGAGGATTTGTGTCAGTGTGGAGCACGAATGGATAGGTTTTTATGCAGCCAATCGAACAATGGAAGTAATAAATGTTGTGGTTGGTGTTAGGTGGTGGATTAATTCTGATTCAGTCTACGTGAATGCATTTGAGAAGCAACAACACTGCTTATTTGAATCTAGCAAACTGCATTTTCGTGTTACAACAAACTGCAGAATGCGTGGATTGTGTTTGTTTTTTATTTTTCTAGTTATTGTTTATATTTTTATTGGGCCGTGGTTTTATGTGGTATGTGGCATTTTTTTTAAATTCTCAGCGGCCTCTCTTTTGCGTGTTGGGCCTGTGTTTTGGTAGCGAAAACACATTCGGCCCACTTAGGCCTGCCAGCATGGCTGGCTCATGGTGCGATGTGTGTGGGCGGTATAGTTTAGTCCCACCTCTCCCGCAGAGAGCGCGCCCGACCTGTTTATAAGCGTTTGTGACGCAGCCGTCTCGAACTCCTCTGGTTACTTATTTGGGCGCTTATACACGTCGCTCGCTGCTCTATCCTCTCTGACCTGTGGGCCCATTTGTGCCTGACCCAATGCATCGTGGCTTAGAATGACCCACCTACTGTGGGCGCAGACCTACTACGAGACTGGCTGGGGCTGGTTGCACTTGGGTGGTCAAATTTTCTTAATTTTTTCCCTCTTACGTATTTTTTTCAAATGCAGGGGCGTGCACCGCATAGTAAATCATCTTGCACAACATTGATCTTGCACTGCATTGCTTATTTATTCATGTATGTATTCCGAAACTGTATTTTCTAATGATACCACACTGCTTCCTCTAAACAAATGCACTGCATTTGTCAGAGCTGCGTACTGCATCTGTTTTTGTGTGTACTTGCTGCAGTCCTTAGCACAGGAGGGGTGGGGTGGGGGGGGGGGTTGGCCCCCCACATTTTTTTTAATTTTGAGCAGCCTCTCTTTTTGCGTGTTGGGCATGTGTTTTACCTCTTACGTATTCTTTTCTAATATATGGTATGCAGTGTTTTCTTAGTTCTGTGTGTACTGCGTTCATCAGATTAGCGTACTGCATGTGCCGTCATTTTTGCAGTACATATGCAGGAGCATTTTTGCTCTGAGTTTATCATGTTATGTGTACTGCATGTGATCACATTTTCCGCATTTGTACATGCAGGTGCATTCTTTTCACTGCATGCATTCTATTTGTGCACTGCATACTTATCTATTTTTCTTGTTTTTTCCCTCTTACGTATTTATTTTCTAATATATGGTGCACTACTGTGTTAGTCTTGTGTGTACTCCATTCATCAGAGTGTTGTACTGCATGTGCCCACATTTTACACTACATGCATCCCGTTTGTGCACTGCATCTTCATGCATTTTGTGCACTACTCGAATCACAGACTTTATGTGCACTACAATATGTTCTAATATGGACTCTAGTTTTGTAATTGAAATAAAGTTCTTCATAACGTAAGAAAAGTTCATCATTACATGCCATTCTGGATGACAAGCAAACTAAGTTCAGCGAAAGCAAATGATCACAAGCAAACTAACCATACATAAGCAAACAACAGAAAGCAAATTTGATGATAAACCTAAAACGACTCCAGCATTGTTGGCTCTTGGCCGGCACCGTCTGCTTCTTCACCAGGCATAGTCTCCTTAGCTGCTCCTGGCGCGCTTCTTGGGGGGCTCCCCCTTCTCCAGCTTTGCACGGCGAAGCCCGTCCTGGGTGAGGGTGATGTGGTTCCGTATCTCGAACGCTACGTAGGCATCCTTTGCGGTGTACTCGATGTGCCTCACGGACAGAGCCAGGTCGGCCCAGTGCTTGTGTTCTTCATCGGTGATATTCTTGTTCATGTTGTTGTAGTAGTCATAGATGAGCATGTCAGAGACGTCTCTAAGGGAGTACAACTCCTTGGTGGCCTCAGGCACCCTCCACTCCTTCTGGATGTCGACGAAGTTGGCGACCTCCAGATTGATGCACTCTAGCCTGATACGTCTCCAACGTATCTATAATTTTTGATTGTTCCATGCTATTATATTACCTGTTTTGGATGTTTATGGGCTTTACTATACACTTTTATATCATTTTTGGGACTACCCCATTAACCGGAGGCCCAACCCAAATTGTTATTTTTTTGCCTATTTCAGTGTTTCGCAGAAAAGGAATATCAAACGGAGTCCAAAAGGAATGAAACCTTCGGGAGAGTTATTTTTGGAACAAACGCAATCCAGGAGACTTGGAGTGGACGTTAAGAAGTAAACGAGGAGGCCATGAGGCAGGGAGGCACGCCCCAGGGGGGTGGGCACGCCCCCCACCCTCGCGGGCCCCTCGTGGCTCCCCTGACCGACTTCCTTCGCCTATATATACTTGCATACCCTGAAAAGATCGGGGAACACCACAAAACCCTATTTCCACCGCCGCAAACTTCTGTACCCGTGAGATCCCTTCTTGGGACCTTTTCCGGCGCTCCACCGGAGGGTGAATCAATCACGGAGGGCTTCTACATCAACGCCAAAGCCTCTCCGATGAAGTGTGAGTAGTTTACCACAGACCTTCGAGTCCATAGTTATTAGCTAGATGGCTTCTTCTCTCTCTTTGAATCTCAATACAAATTTCTCCTCGATCTTCTTGGAGATCTATTCGATGTAACTCTTTTTGCGGTGTGTTTATTGAGATCCGAGGAATTGTGGGATTATGATGAAGTTTATCTATGAGAAATATTTGAATCTCCTCTGAATTCTTTTATGTATGATTGGTTATCTTTGCAAGTCTCTTCGAATTATCTGTTGGGGTCGGCCTACTAGATTGATCTTTCTTGCAATGGGAGAAGTGCTTAGCTTTGGGTTCAATCTTGCGGTGTCCTTTGCCAGTGACAGCAGGGGCAGCAAGGCACATATTGTATTGTTGCCATCGAGGATAAAAAGATGGGGTTTATATCATATTGCTTGAGTTTATCCCTCTACATCATGTCACCTTGCCTAATGCGTTACTCTGTTCTTATGAACTTAATACTCTAGATGTATGCTGGATAGCGGTTGATGTGTGGAGTAATAGTAGTAGATGCAGAATCGTTTCGGTCTACTTGTCGCGAACGTGATGCCTATATACATGATCATGCCTAGATATTCTCATAACTATGCACTTTTGTATCAATTGCTCGACAGTAATTTGTTCACCCACCGTAATACTTATGCTATCTTGAGAGAAGTCACTAGTGAAACCTATGGCCCCAGGGTCTATTTTCCATCATATAAGTTTCCGATCTACTTTATTTTGCAATCTTTACTTTCCAGTCTATAGCATAAAAATACCGAAAATATGTATCTTATTATTATCTCTATCAGATCTCACTTTTGCAAGTGGCCGTGAAGGGATTGACAACCCCTTTATCGTGTTCGTTGCGAGGTTCTTATTTGTTTGTGTAGGTATAAGGGACTTGCGTGTAGCCTCCTACTGGATTGTTACCATGGTTCTCAAAACTGAGGGAAATACTTACGCTACTTTCTTGCATCACCCTTTCTTCTTCAAGGGAAAACCAACGCAATGCTCAAGAGGTAGCAAGAAGGATTTCTGGCACCGTTGCCGGGGATGTCTTCGCACAAGTTAAGACATACCAAGTGCCCATCACAAACTCTATCCCTTGCATTACATTATTTGCCATTTGTCTCTCGTGTTCCTCTCCCCCACTTCACCTTTGCCGTTTTATTCGCCATCTCTTTCCCGTTCTCCCCTTTTTCGCTTGCTTCTTGTGTGCCTGTTTGCCCTGATGGCCTTGCCTAAAAACATTGATCCTCACCTTAGAAGGTTGGAAGAAATCGAAAACAACGTTAGAAGCTTTATGACTTTACAATCTGAGCATAATAATTTCTTTAGAAATGAGCTTAAAGAACAAAAAAGCTTTATGGAATACATGAATAAAGAGCTTGATGATATGTCTAAGGAATTTTATGGTTTGAATTCTCAGTTTGCTCGTCTTGAAAAATCAATAGCCCAAATTTCTGATAAGTAGGCCACCTTAGTTAATAAGATGGTCGCCAAACCAGAAGGGTTAGCAGGAAATAATGATGAAGATTTAAAAGTGATTGATGTGTCCCCTATTAAATCTTTGTTTTGAAATATGAATCTTGATAATGATGGACTGGAGATGAGTCAACTTTAGTTAAAAGGCGTTCAATGATTCGGAGTTTTTAGATCTTGATGCAAAAATTGGTAAAAGTGGGATTGGAGAGGTCGAAACTTTACATAGCAATGAACCCACTATTTTGGATTTCAAGGAATTTAATTATGATAATTGTTCTTTAAAAGATTGTATTTCCTTGTTGCAATCCGTGCTAAATTCTCCTCATGCTCATAGTCAAAATAAAGCTTTTACTAAACATATCGTTGATGCTTTAATGCAATCTTATGAAGAAAAACTTGAATTGGAAGTTTCTATCCCTAGAAAACTTTATGATGAGTGGGAACCTGCTATTAAAATTAAAATTAAAGATCATGAATGCTATGCTTGTGTGATTTGGGTGCTAGTGTTTCCACGATTCCAAAAACTTTGTGTGATGTGTTAGGTTTCCGTGAATTTGATGATTGTTCTTTAAACTTGCACCTTGCGGATTCCACCATTAAGAAACCTATGGGAAGGATTATGATGTTCTTATTGTTTCAAATAGGAATTATGTGCCCACAGATTTTATTGTTCTTGATATAGATTGCAATATTTCATGTCCTATTATTCTTGGTAGACCTTTCCTTAGAACGATTGGTGCAATTATTGATATGAAGGAAGAGAATATTAGATTCCAATTTCCATTAGGGAAAGGCATGGAACACTTTCCTAGAAATAAAATTAAATTACCTTATGAATCTATTATGAGAGCCAGTTATGAATTGAATACCAAAGATGTCAATGCTTAGATCTATTCTCGCTTTTATGCCTAGCTAGGGGCGTTAAACGATAGCGCTTGTTGAGAGGCAACCCAATTTTATTTTTGTCCCTCGCTTTTTGTTCCTGTTTAGTATTAAATAATTCTTATATCTTCTGTTTAGATGTGTTTTTATGTTTTAATTAGTGTTTGTGCCAAGTAGAACCTATAGGATCATCTTGGGTGATAGTTAATTTGATCTTGCTGAAAAACAAAAACTTTTACGCGCACGAGAATAATTTTAATAAATCACAGAAACATGATTTTCAGTTGATTCTTTTTGCAGTACATTAATAGACAACTTCCCCAGGACTTCCTATTTTGGTAGGATTTTTAGGGTTCCATAAGTATTCAAAAGTTACAGATTGCTACAGACTATTCTGTTTTTCGTGTGTTGTTTGCTTATTTTGATGAATCTATGGCTAGTATCGGGGGTATGAACCATAGAGAATTTGGAATATAGTAGGTTTAACACCAAATAAAAATGAGTTAATTATAGTACCTTAAAGTGGTGGGTTTCTTTCTTGCACTAATGGAGCTCATGAGATTTTCTGTTGAGTTTTGTGTTGTGAAGTTTTCAAGTTTTGGGTAAAGATTTGATGGACTATGGAATAAGGAGTGGCAAGAGCCTAAGCTTGGGGATGCCCAAGGCACCCCAAGGTAAAATTCAAGTACAACCAAAAGCCTAAGCTTGGGGATTCTCCGGAAGGCATCCCCTCTTTCGTCTTCGTCCATTGGTAGCTTTACTTGGAGCTATATTTTTATTCACCACATGATATGTGTTTTGCTTGCAGCGTCTTGTATGATTTGAGTCTTTGCCTTTTAGTTTACCACAATCATCCTTGCTGTACACACCTTTTGGGAGAGACACACACATGATTTGGAATTTATTAGAATACTCTATGTGCTTCACTTATATCTTTTGAGCTAGACAATTTTGCTCTAGTGCTTCACTTATACCTTTTTAGAGCACGACATTGGTTTTATTTTGTAGAAATTATTGATCTCTAATGCTTCACTTATATTATTTTGAGAGTATTTTAGAACAACATGGTATTTTCTTTGGTTATAAAATTGGTCCTAAAATGATGGGCATCCAAGTTGGGTATAATAAAAATATCATATAGAGTGCATTGAATACTATGATCAATTTGATACTTGATAATTGTTCTGAGATATAAAGGTGGTAATGTTAGAGTCATGCTAGTTGGGTAATTATGAAATTGAGAAATACTTGTGTTGAAGTTGGCAAGTTCCGTAGCATGCACATATGGTAAAAGTTGTGTGACAAATTTGTAGCATGGGGTGCTCTTTGATTGCCTTCCTTATGTGTGGAGGTCGGGCTCACGCGATGGTTAACTCCTACCAACCCTTCCCCTAGGAGAATGCGTAGTAGTACTTTGCTTTGAGGGCTAATAAACTTTTGCAATAAGTATATGAGTTCTTGATGACTAGTGTGAGTCCATGGATTATACACACTCTCACTCTTCCATCATTGCTATCCTCTACGGTACTGTGCATTGCCCTTTCTCACCTTGAGAGTTGGTGCAAACTTCACCGGTGCATCCAAACCCCGTGATATACGCTCTATCACGCATAAACCTCCTTATATCTTCCTCAAAATAGCCACCATACCTACCTATTATGGCATTTCCATAGCCATTCCGAGATATATTGCCATGCAACTTTCCGCCGTTCCGTTTATTATGACACATTCCATCATAGTCATATTGCTTTTGCATGATCATGTAGTTGACATCATATTTGTGGCAAGGCCACCTTCATAATTCTTTCATACATGTCGCTCTTGATTCATTGCATATCACGGTATACCACCGGAGGCATTCACATAGAGTCATATTTTGTTCTAAGTATTGAGTTGTAAATAAATAAAAGTGTGATGATCTTCATTATTAGAGCATTGTCCCAAGTGAGGAAAGGATGATGGA
>NC_041387.1:334613021-334618340 GCF_002162155.2 Triticum dicoccoides | reverse complement strand
TCGGACTTTATGAAAAATAAAAGAGGCCAAAGAAGCCCAAATAAAAAGAAGAGGCCAACGAAGACCACCAAAATAAAAAAATGAGAGAAAAAGAGAGAAGGGACAATCTTCCTATCCTTTTACCACACTTGTGCTTCAAAGTAGCACCATGATCTTCATGATAGAGAGTCTCCTATGTTGTCACTTTCATATACTAGTGGGAATTTTTCATTATAGAACTTGGCTTGTATATTCCAATGGTGGGCTTCCTCAAAATGCCCTAGGTCCACGTGAGCAAGCAAGTTGGATGCACACCCACTTAGTTCCTTTCGTTGAGCTTTCATACATTTATAGCTCTAGTGCATCCGTCACATGGCAATCCCTACTCCTCGCATTGACATCAATTGATGGGCATCTCCATAGCCCGTTGATTAGCCGCGTCAATGTGAGACTTTCTCCTTTTTTGTCTTATCCACACAACCTCCATCATCATACTCTATTCCACCCATAGTGCTATATCCATGGCTTAGGCTCATGTATTGCGTGAGAGTTGAAAAGGCTGAAGCGCGTTAAAATGTATGAACCAATTGCTTGGCTGAAACCGGGTTGTGCATGATGGGAGTATTTTGTGTGATGAAAATGAAGCATAGCCTAACAATATTATTTTGTAGGGATAAGCTTTCTTTGGCTATGTTATTTTGATAAGACATGATTACTTGTTAGTATGCTTGAAGTATTACTATTTTTATGTTAATATGAACTTTTATCTCGAATAATTTGGATCTGAACATTCGTGCCACAATAAATAAAATTACATTGAGAAATATGCTAGGTAGCATTCCACATCAAAAATGATGTTTTTATCATTTACCTACTCAAGGGCGAGCAGGAATTAAGCTTGGGGATGCTTGATACGTCTCCAACGTATCTATAATTTTTGATTGTTCCATGCTATTATATTACCTATTTTGGATGTTTATGGGCTTTACTATACACTTTTATATCATTTTTGGGACTAACCTATTAACCGGAGGCCTAGCCCAAATTGTTATTTTTTTTGCCTATTTTAGTCTTTCATAGAAAAGGAATATCAAACGGAGTCCAAACGGAATGAAACCTTCGGGAGAGTTATTTTTGGAACAAACGCAATCCAGGAGACTTGGAGTGGACGTCAGGAAGTAAACAAGGAGGCCACAAGGTAGGGAGGCGCACCCGAGGGGGGTGGGCGCACCCCCCACCCTTGTGGGCCCCTCGTGGCTCCCCTGACCGACTTCCTTCGCCTATATATACTTGCATACCCTGAAAATATCGGGGAGCATCACGAAACCCTATTTCCACCGCCGCAACCTTCTGTACCTGTGAGATCCGATCTTGGGGCCTTTTTCGGCGCTCCACCAGAGGGGGAATCGATCATGGAGGGCTTCTACATTAATGCCAAAGCCTCTCCCATGAAGTGTGAGTAGTTTACCATAGACCTTCGGGTCCATAGTTATTAGCTAGATGGCTTCTTCTCTCTCTTTGAAATTCTCAATACAAAGTTCTCCTCAATCTTCTTGGAGATCTATTCGATGTAACTCTTTTTGCGGTGTGTTTGTCGAGATCCGATGATTGTGGATTTATGATCAAGTTTATCTATGAGAAATATTTGAATCTCCTCTAAATTATTTTATGTATGATTGGTTATCTTTGCAAGTCTCTTCGAATTATCAGTTTGGTTTGGCCTACTAGATTGATCTTTCTTGCAATGGGAGAAGTGCTTAGCTTTGGGTTCAATCTTGCGGTGTCCTTTCCCAGTGATAGCAGGGGCAGCAAGGCACGTATTGTATTGTTGCCATCGAGGATAAAAGATGGGGTTTATATCATATTGCTTGAGTTTATCCCTCTACATCATGTCATCTTGCCTAATGTGTTACTCTGTTCTTATGAACATAATACTCTAGATGCATGCTGGATAGCGGTCGATGTGTGGAGTAATAGTAGTAGATGCAGAATCGTTTCGGTCTACTTGTCATGGACGTGATGCCTATATACATGATCATGCCTAGATATTCTCATAACTATGCACTTTTGTATCAATTGCTCAATAGTAATTTGTTCACCCACCGTAATACTTATGCTATCTTGAGAGAAGCCACTAGTGAAACCTATGGCCCCAGAGTCTATTTTCCATCATATAAGTTTCCGGTCTACTTTATTTTGCAATCTTTACTTTCCAATCTAAATGATAAAAATACCAAAAATATTTATCATATTATTATCTCTATCAGATCTCACTTTTGCAAGTGGCCGTGAAGGGATTGACAACCCCTTTATCGCGTTGGTTGCGAGGTTCTTATTTGTTTGTGTAGGTACGAGGGACTTGCGTGTAGCCTCCCACTAGATTGATACCTTGGTTCTCAAAACTGAGGGATATACTTATGCTACTTTGCCGCATCACCCTTTCCTCTTCACGGGAAAACCAACACAGTGCTCAAGAGGTAACATAGCTTGGTTTTGTCACCGTCGATGGAGAAGCCAGCAAAGGTGTACCTGGGGTCGGCGAGGAAGTAGTCGAAGACGGTGCACCTTTCAGTGACGCTCAGTTGGAAGAGGAGCACCGGGTGAGTCTTGCTGATGGAGACTTGGACGAGGGCGGGTTTCTGCGTTGCTTCAGGCTCGTTGTTGTATTCGAGATCAATCCCGACAATCCTGTGGCACTAGAGCCTGAGGTGGCGCTCGTACTACATGATGGATGCCGCCATTTGCTTATTGTCGTTGGTGTGGATGACGTGCAACTTGGTGTTGCTGTGGGCCTCCACCTCCCTGTACGCGTCAGAGAACACCATCGCCGGCGGTAGGGCTTGGTGTTTTCCATCGAGATCGATGTGATGGAGCGATTTGGTGGCAGCGTAATGGATGAGGAGGCCTTTGGCATGGGTTTGAATTTAAGGGGGGGGAGGGGGATGGCCGCATCGAATGAACTACATGATCTCGCTTATGATGCGGTTGTGCAGATCATGGGCTGGTGTTGCGTCTGTGATTGTGGGTTTGTGGCGGTGGAACCGC
Source organism: Triticum dicoccoides (assembly GCF_002162155.2). Taxonomy (NCBI): domain Eukaryota; kingdom Viridiplantae; phylum Streptophyta; class Magnoliopsida; order Poales; family Poaceae; genus Triticum; species Triticum dicoccoides. Next base: position 334,615,316 of record NC_041387.1, on the reverse strand, counting down.
TCGGATTGGGTGGTTGTATGTGAACGTGCATGTTTTTGACGTGGTTCTATTTTATTTTTCATCAATGAAATCTTTTAACCAGCACTTCCTGTGCGAACGGGCTGTTGTCACGTTGATATGTAATCGTCCGTGTTCCTCGAACTGCATTGCTTATAATACCGGACTACATCATCTAAAGAAAAGAACTGCATTTCTTGTTTATTCATGTATGCGTTCCGAAACTGTATTGCTTATGATACCGCACATCTTCATCTAACCAAATGCATTGCATTTGTCAGAGCTGCGTATTGCCTATGTTTTTGCTGAAGTCCTTGGCACGGGAGGGTGGGGAGGTTGGCCCCCCACATTTTTTTTAATTTTCAGCGGCCTCTCTTTTGCGTGTTGGGCCTGTGTTTTGGTAGCGAAAACGCATTCGGCCCAAGTAGGCCTGCCAGCATGGCTGCTTCCGGATGCGCTGTGCGTGGGCGCTAACGTTTAGTCCCTCCTCGCCCGCAGAGAGCGCACACGACCTATTTATAAGCCCTAGCGAGGCATCCGTCTCGAACTCCTTTGGTTACTTGTTTGGGCGCTTATACACGGCGCCCGCTGCTCTGTCCTCTCTGACCTATGGGCCCATGAGTGCCCGGCCCCATGCATCGTGGCTCAGAACGACTCGCCTTCTCTGGGCGCAGACCTACTACGAGACTCGCTGGGGCCAGTTGCACTTGGGTGGTCATTTTTTTAATTTCTTTCCCTCTTAGGTATATTTTGCAAACGTAGGGGCGTGCACTACTTAGTAAATCATCTTTGCATTGCATTTGTTCGGTTTATGTACTGCATGTGCACACATTCCGCACTACACATGCATGTGCACTACATGCTGGTCTAATTGTTTGTGCAGTGCATCCTGGTCGAATTTTTTTATTGTTTTTCCTCTTACGTATTCTTTTCTAATATACGGTATGTAGTGTTTTGTTAGTTCTGTGTGTACTGCATTCATCAGATTAGCATACTGCATGTGCCCACATTTTTGCAGTATATATGAAGGAGCATTTTTGCTTTGAGTTTATCATGTTATGTGTACCGCATGTGATCACATTTTTCGCATTTATACATGCAGGTGCATTCTTTGCACTGCATGCATTCTATTTGTGCACTGCATACTTATCTAATTTTTCTTGTTTTTTCCCTCTTACGTATTTATTTTCTAATATACGGTGCACTGCTGTGTTAGTTTTGTGTGTACTACATTCATCAGAGTGGGGTTCTGCATGTGCCCACATTTTGCACTACATGCATCCTGTTTGTGCACTGCATCTTCGTGCGTATAGTGCACTACTCTAATCACATACTTTATGTGCACAATAGTATGTTCTAATATTTTTTTGAACTCTAGTTTTGTAATTGAAATAAAGTTCTTCATAACGTAAGCAAAGTTCATCATTACAGGCCATTCTGGATGACAAGCAAACTAAGTTCAGCAAAAGCAAATGATCACAAGCAAATTAACCATACATAAGCAAACAACATAAAGCAAATTTGATGATAAATGTAAAATGACTCTAGCAGTTTTGGCTCTTGGCCGGCACCGCCTGCTTCTTCACCAGGCATAGTCTCCCCAACTGCTCCTGGCGCGCTTCTTAGGGGGATCCTCCTTCTCCAGCTTGGCGAAGCCCGTCCTGGGTGAGGGTGATGCAGTTCCATATCTCGAACGCTGCTTAGGCGTCCTTTGCGGTGTACTCGATGTGCCTCATGGACAGAGGCAGGTCGTCCCAGTGCCTGTGTTCTTCGTCGGTGATCTTCTTCTTCATGTTGTTGTAGTAGTCGCCGATGAGCATGACGGAGACGTCTCGAAGGGAGTCCAGTTCCTTGGTGGCCTCGGGCACCCTCCACTCCTTTTGGATGTCGACGAAGTTGGCGACCTCCCGATTGATGCGCTCTAGCCTGGTTTTGTCACCATCGATGGAGAAGCCAGCAATGGTGTACCTGGGGTCGGCGAGGAAGTTGTCGAAGATGGTGCACCTTTCAGTGACGCTCAGTTTGAAGAGGAGCACCGGCTGAGTCTTGCCAATGAAGAGTTGGACGAGGGCGGGTTTCTGCGTCGCTTCAGGCTCGTTGTTGTACTTGAGATCAATCCCGACGATCTTGTGGCGCTGGAACCTGAGGTGGCGCTCGTACTGCGCGATGGAGATCGCCATCTTCTTCTTGTCATTGGTGTGGATGACATGCAACTTGGTGTTGTCGTGGGCCTCCACCTCCCTGTACTCGTCGGAGAATGCCATCACCGGCAGTAGGGCTTGGTGTTTTCCGTGGATA
>NC_041387.1:334607773-334612748 GCF_002162155.2 Triticum dicoccoides | reverse complement strand
GGCCGCATCGGATGAATTGCACGATCTCGCTGATGATGCGGTTGAGCAGATCATGGGTTGGTGTTGCATCTGTGATCGTGGGTTTGTGGCGATGGAACCGCTCGGATTGGGTGGTTGTATGCGAACGTGTAGGTTTTTTACGTGGTTTTATTTTATTTTTCATCAGTAAAATCTTTTAACCAACACTTTCTGTGCGAACGGGCTATTGTCACGTTTATATGTAATCGTCCGTGTTCCTCGAACTACATTGCATCTAATACCAGACTGCATCATCTAAAGAAAAGAACTGCATTCCTTATTTATTCATGTATGTTTTTCAAAATTGTATGGCTTATGATACGGCACTGCTTCGTCTAACCAAATGCACTGCATTTGTCAGAGCTGCATACTGCATATGTTTTTGCTACAGTCCTTGGCACGGGAGGGAGGGGGGTTGCCCTCCCCCCCACGTTTCTTTTAATTTTCGGCGCCTCTCTTTTGTGTGTTGGGCCTGTGTTTTCATAGCAAAAACGCATTCGGCCCAAGTAAGCCTGCCAGCATGGCTGCTTCCCGATGCGTTGTGCGTGGGCGCTAACGTTTAGTCCCACCTCGCCAGCGGAGAGCGCGCACGACCTGTTTCTAAGCCCTGGCAAGGCATCCGTCTCGAACTCCTATGGTTACTTGTTTGGGCGCTTTTACACGGCGCCCGCTGCTCTGTCCTCTCTGACCTGTGGGCCCATGAGTACCTGGCCCCATGCATCGTGGCTAAAAACGACTCGCCTTCTGTAGGCGCAGACCTACTACGAGACTGGCTGGGGCCGGTTGCACTTGGGTGGTCAATTTTTTTAATTTTTTTCCCTCTTAGGTATATTTTTCAAATGTAGGGGCGTGCACTGCTTAGTAAATCATCTTTGCACTGCATTTGTTCAGTCTGTGTACTGCATGTGCACACATTCCGCACTACGCATGCATGTGCACTGCATGCTGGTCGGTGAGGAAGTTGTTGAAGACGGTGCACCTTTCAGCGCCTCTCAGTTGGAAGAGGAGAAACGGCTGAGTCTTGCCGACAGAGAGTTGGACTAGGGCGGGTTTCTGCATCGCTTCAGGCTTGTTGTTGTACTCGAGATCAATACCGACGATCTTATGGCGCTGGAGCCTGAGGTGGCGCTCATACTGTGTGATGGAGGTCGCCATCTGCTTCTTGTCGTTGGTGCGGATGATGTGCAACTTGGTGTCGTGGGCCTCCACCTCCCTGTACTCGTCGGAGAACACTATCGCCGGTGGTAGGGCTTGGTGTTTTCCGTGGAGATCGATGTGATGGAGCAATTTGGTGGCAGCGCAATGGATGAGGAGGCCTTTGGCAGGGGTTTGAATTTAAGGGGGTTGAGAGGGTGGGATGGACGCATCGGATGAACTGCACGATCTCGCTGACGATGAGGTTGTGGAGATCGTGTCTTAGTGTTGCGTCTGTGATCGTGGGTTTGTGGCGATGGAACCACTCGGTTTGGGTGGTTGTTTGCGAACGTGCAGGTTTTTTTGACATGGTTTATTTTATTTTTCATCAGTAAAATCTTTTAACCACCACTTCCTGTGCAAACGGGCTGTTGTCACGTTTATATGTAATCATATGTGTTCCTCGAAAAGCATTGCTTCTAACACCAGACTGCATCGTCTAAATAAAAGAACTGCATTGCTTATTTACTCATGTATGTGTTCCGAAACTGTATTGCTTATGATACATCACTGCTTTGTCTAACCAAATGCACTGCATTTGTCACAGCTGCGTACTGCATATGTTTTGCTGCAGTCCTTGGAACGGGAGGGGGGGCTTGGGGCCCCCCACATTTATTAAATTTTCAGCGGCCTCTCTTGTGCATGTTGGGCCTTTGTTTTGGTAGCGAAAACACATTCGGCCCAAGTTGGCCTGCCACCATGGCTGCTTCCCAGTGTGCTGTGCGTAGGCGCTAACATTTAGTCCCACCTCGCCCGCGGAGAGCACACACGACCTGTTTATAAGCCCTGGCAAGGCATCCGTCTCGAACTCCTCTGGTTACCTGTTTGGGCACTTATACACGGCACCCGCTGCTCTGTCCTCTCTGACCTATGGGCCCATGAATGCCCGGCCCCAATCGTCGTAGCTTAGAACGACTCACCTTCTGTGGGCGCAGACCTACTATGAGACTGGCTGGGGCCAGTTGCACTTGGGTGGTCAATTTTTTTAATTTTTCCCTCTTAGGTATATATTTCAAATGTAGGGGCATGCAGTGCTTAGTAAATCATCTTTGCACTGCATTCGTTCGGTTTGTGTACTGCATGTGCACGCATTCTGCACTACACATGCATGTGCACTGCATGCTGGTCTAATTGTTTGTGCACTGCATCCTGGTTTAACGTTTTTATTGTTTTTCCTCTTAAGAATTCTTTTCTAATATACGATATGCAGTGTTTTCTTAGTTTTGTGTGTACTGCATTCATCAAATTAGCATGCTGCATGTGCCCACATTTTTGCAGTACATATGCAGGAGCATTTTTGCTCTAAGTTTATCATGTTATGTGTACTGCATGTGATCACATTTTTCGCATTTATACATGCAGGTGCATTCTTTGCACTGCATGCATTCTATTTGTGCACTGCATACTTATCTAATTTTTCTTGTTTTTTCCCTCTTACGTATTTATTTTCTAATATACGATGCATTGTTGTGTTAGTTTTGTGTGTACTGCATTCATCAGAGTGCGGTACTGCATGTGCCCACATTTTGCACTACATGCATCTTGTTTGTGTACTACATCTTCATGTGTTTTGTGCACTACTCGAATCACATACTTTATGTGCACTACAGTATGTTTAATATTTTTTTGAACTCTAGTTTTGTAATTGAAATAAAGTTCTTCATAACTTAAGCAAAGTTCATCATTACAGGCCATTCTGGATGACAAGCAAACTAAGTTCAGCGAAAGCAAATGATCACAAGCAAACTAACCATACATAAGCAAACAACAGAAAGCAAATTTGATGATAAATCTAAAACGACTCCAGCATTTTTGGCTCTTGGCTGGCACCGTCTGCTTCTTCACCAGGCATAGTCTCCTCAGCTGCTCCTGGCACGCTTCTTGGGGGGGCTCCTCCTTCTCCAGCTTTACACGACAAAGCCCATCTTGGGTGAGGGTGATGCGGTTTTATATCTCGAAGGATGCGTAGGTGTCCTTTGGGGCGTACTTGATTTGCCTCATGGCCAGAGGTAGGTCGGCCCAGTGCACGTGTTCTTCGTTGGTGATCTTCTTCTTCATGTTGTTGTAGTAGTCGTCCATGAGCATGCCGGAGACGTCTCCATGGGAGTCCAACTCCTTGGTGGCATCGGGCACCCTCCACTCCTTTTGGATACCGACGAAGTTGGCGTCCTCCAGATTGACGTGCTCTAGCATGGTTTTGTCACCGTCAATGGAGAAGCCAACAAAGGTGTACCTGGGGTCGGCGAGGAAGTTGTCGAAGATAGTGCACCTTTCAGCGGCACTCAGTTGGAAGAGGAGCACCGACCGAGTCTTGCTGACGGAGAGTTGGACAAGGGTAGGTTTCTGCGTCGCTCTAGGCTCGTTGTTGTACTCGAGATCAATCCCGACGATCTTGTGGCGCTGGAGCCTGAGGTGGCGCTCGTACTACGCGATGGAGGTTGCCATCTGCTTCTTGTCGTTGGTGTGGATGATGTGCAACTTGGTGTTGCCGTCGGCCTCCACCTCCCTGTGCTCGTCGGAGAACGCCATCGCCGGTGGTAGGACTTGGTGTATTCTGTGGATATCGATGTGATGGAGCAATTTGTTGGCAGCGCAATGGATGAGGAGGCCTTTGACATGGGTTTTAATTAAGGGGGTTGAGGGGGTGGGATGGCTGCATCGGATGAACTACACGATCTCGCTGATGATGCGGTTGTGCAGATCGTGGGTTGGTGTTGCGTATGTGATCGTGGGTTTGTGGCGATGAAACCTCTCAGACTGGGTGGTTGTATGCGAACGTGCAAGTTTTTTTGACGTGGTTTTATTTTATCTTTTATCAGTAAAATCTTTTAACCACCACTTTTTGTGCGAACAGGCTGTTGTCACGTTTATATGTAATCGTCCGTGTTCCTCGAACTGCATTGCTTATAATACCGGACTGCATCGTCTAAAGAAAAGAACTGTATTGCTTATTTATCCATGTATGCGTTCCAAAGCTATATTGCTTATGATACCGCACTGCTTCGTCGAACCAAATGCACTGCATTTATCAGAGCTGCGTACTGCATATGTTTTTGCGTGTAGTTGCTGTAGTCCTTGGCACGGGAGGGAGGGGGGAGGGTTGGGGGGGACCTTTTTTTAATTTGTTGTGACCCTTGTTTGAAGGTAGACTTTTTTCGGACGTGTTAACATGCACATTGTTTTTGAATTTAACTTTTTTTACGAACTGCATGTTTTTATTTGTTTTATTGACTGAACTTCATTGTTATTCAAAGCAAACTACATCGTGTATTAACTTCTTTGTTTTGATGTAGCCTGTCTTATTTGGCCGGGCTGTTTTGGGCCGGCCCGTTTAATGTAACCCTTTCCCATGTGGGCCTCGTACGTGGCCCTCCCAGGCTATCCCATTGCTCATATCACAGGGAGAGACCGAGAAGAAACCTCTCTCCCTCTGTCTATCTTAGGGGTGTAGTTCTAGGGTTGCGTGCGTTATTTGGATGGAAAACAGAATAACCGCACTGCGCCTGTCAACCAAGCGCACTGTGTGCGTTAGCGCGAGGCCGAGTAGGGGGGAGGGGTTGAGACCGAGCCTGGAACGAGCCGGAGCAGGCGGTGATGCGGCGTGCCGCGGCACTGCTTGCAGAGGCGAGTCCGTCACACCCCGTAGCCCCCTGTCTATCTTAGGGATCTGGCTCTCGGGTTGCATGCACTATTTGGATGAAAAACAGAATGACCGCAATGCGCGTGTCAACCAATCGCAATGTGTGCGTTAGCGCGAGGTCGA
>NC_041387.1:334577655-334607435 GCF_002162155.2 Triticum dicoccoides | reverse complement strand
TCTGGGGTTGCGTGCATTGTTTGGATGGAAAACAGAATAACCGCACTGCACCTATCAACCAAGCGCATTGCATGCATTAGCGCGAGGCCGAGCAGGGGGGGAGCGGGGGTCATGACCCCCCTCCCCACCCCCTGCGAGGCCGATCCTAGAACAAGCTGGAGCAAGCGGCGAAGCAGCGTGTCGCGGTGCCGCATGCGGATGCAAGTCCGTCACACCCCGTTGCCCCCTGTCTATCTTAGGGGTGTGGCTTTGGGGTTGCGTGTGTTGTTTGGATGGAAAACAGAATACCGCACTGCGCCTGTCAACCAAGCGCACTCGTTAGCGCGACGCCGAGCAGGGGGTGGGGAGGGGGGTCGACCCCCCTCCCTACCCCCAGCGTGGCCGAGCCTGGAACAAGCCGGAGGAGGCATCGACGCGGCATGTTGCGGCGTCACATGCGGAGGCGAGTCTGTCACACCCCGTCACCCCTGTCTATCTTAGGGGGTGTGGCTCTAGGGTTGCATGCGTTGTTTGGATGGAAAACAGAATAACCGCACTGCGCGTGTCAACCAAGTGCACTGCATGCGTTAGCGCGAGGCCGAGCATGGGGGAGGGGGTCGTGACCCCCCTCCCCACCCCCTGCGAGCCCGAGCCTGGAACGAGCCAGAGCAGGTGGCAATGCGGCGTCCCGCAGCGCCACATGCGGAGGCGAGTCCGTCACACCCCGTCGCCCCCTCTCTATCTTAGGCAGTACAAATTATATCATTTTCACTGCTTGTACCAACACTGCGCACTGCAGTACGCGTATTAAGTCTGTGTTTGTGCACCGCACGAAAGTGACTGAAGTCCCTCTTGCGCTTCATTTATGTATGTACTGCACTTCTTGTACACACATAGTGAACTGCCTGATGCTATTCTCTTGAACTACATTCCCATTTGTTTAGATTGTTGTGCGTATTATAATTTTTCAGAAAAATATTAATGGTCTTTCTTTAATTACTATTGTGGACTGCATGTACACACTTGGCGCTCTTCTTATATTTACCAATGTGCACTGCATTCATCTTTCTTTTTATGTTACGACTTGTAGTCAGAGTGCTCAATTTTTTGGCGAATGTCGTTTCTGAATTAGATATTGGTATGTTTTGGTATCACACATCATATTTTTCAACCTCAAAAGAATGTAACACCCCGAGAATCATGCTAGAGTAATCCCCTTCTAATGATGCCTTGTCATCATTGTTACTGTTGCTAATCTCACTTTGATTCTATTCTAGTTCAAATCCCAAATCCAAAATAAAGTCCAAAATTCAAACTTCTCAAACATGCAAACTAAAATGTTCAAAGGGTGGAAAATAATCCCTAGATATTTGTCATGTTGGAACCTACCTCTTTTGAATTCCCAAAATGCACCTAGAATTTTATTTAGTGGTCCAGCAGCAACAAAAATTGGCATTTTCGATTTCTAAAAAAAATAGACAACTTCTTGTGGCCCCAAACTTTTTGTGCCATCTAATATTGCTGCTCTTGATTTATGTGCAAAGTTTCACAAGTAACAAAACTCATTTGGTACCTCTAAGAAATCTAAAACAGGAACTAAAAGCTTTAACAGAAAAAAAAGAACGAAAAGGCCAAAGACAACACTGCTCACATACAACCCATAGGTATAGTGCGGCCCAACCCACTCAACGGGCCTTCTCTTTTTTCACGTTCAGGAGGAAGGCAGAGGCAGGGGCGCCATGGCGCACACACGCCGTCCACGCCCGGATTGCCTCGTGTCGTTCATCCGAGCGCTCCTATAGGTGTATAAGTGTTCCCCCGACTCCGTTGACGAACCGTAACCCCCGAAATTCCCCTCTCCCACTCGCATTTCTCCTCTGAACCTCATGCCCAAGATGTCATCACCGCGCCTTCATCGATGCCGCGACCACTAGCCAGCCCGCACCGTCCCGACATGTCCGTGAGATCCACCTTGCGCCTCTGCTTCGACTACACCGAATGGCTCGAGCTGGGCGCCTCTACATTGATGGGATCGAGCGCTCCTTCCACTTCGATCGTCGGCGCACCACCGCCCAACTACTTTGCTCCGACCACTCCGGCCTCCCCTCGCCGCGCCAAGCCATCCAGGAGCTCCCCCATCCTCGTCTCCTTTGCCCTCGCATAAGGGCCCGAGCTGGGAGGCCCAGTACGCTCACCATCGCCATCGTCTTCGCCCACGGCCACCGCATCTCGTCGTTGAGTTCTTCGTGTCCGGCCACCCCCGCGCTCCCTAACCACGTCCACAAGCTCCGCGATGAGATCCTCTGTCAATTCCCCTCCTTTCCCCCTTTGATACGTCGCCGTAGTCATCGCCCTATGCTCGTCCATGGCCGTACCCGTGCTGTACGCGTCGTGCTCACCGCGCCCGCGACCCACGCCCCGGCCGCACCGTGCGCGCCCCAGCCTAGACCACGCGCGCGCTCGGCCACCCCTGACCGTGCCCTCTCCTGAGCTCCCATGCCGCCGCTGCTCTCCTGCTTGCAGCCGCAGCAGCTCCGCTGCCTTGCTGCTCCCTGTCGCTGCTGCTCGTACTGATGCGGTTGCCCGCTGTGCACTACTACTACTCCTTGCGTGCCGCTGCGCTGCTCCTTTGCTACTCCTTGCTGCTACTTAGTTGTCGCCACTGCTCTTACTTCTGCTGCTGCTCATTGCTTTGCCATGGCCGTGGTGTTGTGCAACATAGTGTGTGTGTGCGTGAGTGTGTGTTCTGTGTGTGTGTGTCCGGCCCAAATACTACTTTAGGAACTAGTTTAGTTATTTAGTCTAATAAGTAGTACTAGTTAATTAGTCTAATAGTAGATGGCATATGGGACCAACTGTTATATTAAAGTGCTAAACTAGTTTTAGAATAGCTAAGTCCATGACAAGTAGGCCCCCTTCACTGTTCACTTTGACTAGTCATGCTGACTGGGCTATTGACTAAGTCAACCGGGCCTTGGCCCCACATGTCAGCTTCTCTGTACTTCTGGCTGGGTACACTTTTGGGTACCCATATCCTTTTTCCTTTTAAATTCAAATTAGTAATAAATCTAGGAATTTCAGAAAAACTTTAAATTTTTGAAAATTAATACAATATAAACCGTAGCTCGGATGAAAATGTTTTCTACATGAAAGTTGCTCAGAACGACGAGACGAATACGAACATGCAGTCCGTTTACTTGTCAGATGTATCTAACTATCGGAAGATGGAACTTTCCCCCTCCGGTCATCTGTTTGACATAGGTCCGGAACCGGGAAAACATGCCCGGTTGACTTCCCCTTCACCGGTATCGTGTAGGACCGCGTTAGAACACGTCTAGGTCTGCCTGTTGTCCTGTTATGCACTTGCTTGCTACGTATTTACTGTTTCTCCCCCTTCTTCTCTTCGGTAGACCCCGTGACGATGCTGATGCCCCTATGATCGACGACGTCATCGACGACCCCTCCTTCTCGTCTGAGCAACCAGGCAAGCCCCCCCTTTGATCATCCCGATATCGCCCATTCCATTCGCTTATGCTTGCATTAGATTTTGCTACTGTTATTGATTGCTCCTATTCTGATGCATAGCCTGCTTTTGTATTTGCTATTGTACCTTACCTTGTTATCCTAAACTGCTTAGTATAGGTTGGTTAGTGATCCATCAGTGACCCCCACCTTGTCCTTGTTGCCCCTGCTTCATCATTGAAGACCCGACCAACGGGATCGAAGACCAGGCCCCGACATCGCACATCACTTTCCCCTTAGTTGCTCGACACTACTGGGTTACTATCGAGTGCCGAGGGTGAGACCTCTACATTACTTCTGATCTTAACCCTGTAGTGTAGCTATTCGGTCGTGGTCATCGAGGGTGATTCCGCCTTAACCACTTCCGATACAACTCTGTCGTGCAACCCCTCAAGTGTGAACCTCGGGGTGATTCCTCTTACGTTCACCTTGATGATTACATCGAGTGGAATTCACCGGGGGTGATTCCTTGGGTTTTCCCTTGATGTTTGGACACAAGGATACTTGGACTTTACCACTGTTACTTGGAAAGGCGGGTCGACCCTGAGGGGTACCCGCGAGTGATGTGGAGACGGGTTGACCTAGAAGGTGCCCAAGAGATAACTACGAGGCGTGGCTGGGCATTCTTAGCCCTTATCGCAAGTCCTCGAGATGGGGCAACAGGGTCACATCTTTTGTGAGTCTCTGCTTGTTACCGCGCATTCCTAATCCACTATGATTTGGATATTTGATCCGAGGGGCCTTTGGCCTGATAGCACTAACCATCACATGGGCATAGTATGGGCATTCTGCGTCGTATACATCAGCCAAAGCTTAATAGACGTCAGTGACTGAGCGGCGCGCGCCAGGTTGGACTGGTAAGCACCTGCCTTTTTAAGGAGGTAGCTAGGTCTGCTCACCGGCCGCCCACGCAACATGCAGGAGTTCCCGGGAGATGGCCCATGACCCCTGGGGGCATAGGTTTAGTCCGGCGTGCTGACCTCTCTATTAAGCCTAGGTCGGGTTGCGGCGTATTGTTTGGCCGAGGCCGGGCATGACCCAGAAAAGTGTGTCCGGCCGGAGTTAATCAAGCGTGGTGGGTAAGTTGGTGCACCCCTGCAGGGAAGAAAACATCTATCGATAGCTTGTCCTACGGTAACGGACACTCGGAGTTGTATCCCGATCGATACAACTAGAACTAGATACTTGTGATGAGAATTGGATGGTGATGAGAATTGGATTGTGATGACAAATGGATAGTATGGCTCTGGGATTGCTTTCTCGCAGGGAGTCGAGAAAGGATCTCTAGCCGAGGTTGATAACACTACCACTACTTTACTTTATGCTACTCTACTACCTCCTGTTTGCTGCAAGATGGTGGTTTCCAGAAGATGCTAGTCTTTGATAGGACTAGGCCTTCTCTCTATTCTGGCATTTCTGCAGCCCAGTCCACATATACAGCCTTCCTTTGGTAATGTTGCATATGTAATGTAGATCCTTGCTTGCGAGTACTTTGGATGAGTACTCACGGTTGATTTGCTCCCCCTTCCCCCCCTTTATTTTTCTTTCTAGTTGATGCAACCAGATGTCGGAGCCCAGGAGCCAGATGTCACCGTCGATGCCTACCACTATGTGGAGACCGCCGATGACCAGGAGTAGTTAGGAGGCTCCCAGGCAGGAGGCCTTGCCTTTTTGATCGTTGCTACTTTTGTGCTAGCCTTCTTAAGGCAAACTTGTCTAACTTATGTCTATACTCAGATATTGTTGCTTCCGCTGACTCTTGTGTTTCGAGCTTATGTATTCGAGCCCTCGAGGCCCCTGGCTTGTAATATAAAGCTTGTATTATTTTAATTTGTGTCTAGAGTTGTGTTGTGATATCTTCCCGTGAGTCCTTGATCTTGATTGTACACATTTGCGTGTATGATTAGTGTATGATTGAATCGAGGGCGTCACAAGTTGGTACCAGAGCCGACTGCCTGTAGGATCCCCCTTTCCAACTCCTTGGCCGAAGTTGAGTCTAGTCGTCCAAAATTGTTTTACTAACTTGGCTGTGTGGCTTACGGGCCCACGTCGCCATTGGGTGGTATTAGGATCTTTTATTCCTCGTCTATACTCTGGGACTCTAATCTCTCGTCTATTCGGGTTAAACATTTTACTAAGTCTGACATTAGGCTCTCGTACCCACTTTCTCCACTGGGAGCCCATCCAGTCTAGATGATCGCTTGCTGCTTCAGAAGATTTCGAAGATACTCTTTGATGTTTCCCTGAAACCCTTGTGCCCTTCGCTGTTGGAATTCCATATCACCGATAAATCCCTCTGGATAACTACATGCACCTGTTGTTCATGTTGTCATCCCCAGTTGATCTTGTTATTACAAGATGCCTTGTAATACTTTCAGGTATTTCGAGAATCCATTGTGCTTGCTGCGTTGCAACTCATTTTCCACCTGAATATGTGTACGAATAATTCCTCACAATTATCAGGGATTCATTCATTCCCAATTGTTTAGGTATTTCGCAAAAGTCTTCGAAATACAATTCAATCTTTTTAAAATACTCAACAGCCTATTGCTCTTGAAATTCTTGCTTACTTGCATTGTGATTAATCCCATAAGTCTGGTAATCTTATAGGCATCCTTTGTCATTATCATTTTGAGTCTGTTGATTCAATAGGTTGAGATTGCTCGCAATCCTCAGTCGAATCCTAGATTTCATCCTCCCGGCTCAAACATCATCTTAGACAGGAGCTGCTTCTCGACCAATCAGATTACCGTCGATTGTATCCCTAAGTCTATTCAACTTACCCATCTTCAATCAAAGTGTTTGCTTTTGATCCCTTGATTTGGAAATCATATTTCCTCTGCATTTGAGCTTTGAATTGTTCAGTTGTTTCTATAATCTGATCTCCTTGCATGGTTTCTTCCTCTGGGTGTGTGTCGATGCTCACATGAGCTCCGTTATGGACCGTCAGATCCTTTGTTGTATTATTATCCGACAGTGGCCTACACATTCAATAACTTTGTGAGCCTTTCCTCGGATACCTAATGCCTTTGGTAAATTGTATCCTCTGTTTTTTTCAACCATACTATGCTTTTAGAGCTTGTGTTGGTTACTCTTTAAGTTTGTGGTATATGTTCCTAAGATGCCCCTATGGGTTGAACCTATACCTTTCCTAAATCTGTGTGAACTCAAAAGATATGTGAGTCATACTCTTATGATGCTTCACCAGATAAATCTTTCGCGCTACAAATTCTTCGAAAACGAGGAGTGAATGAAAGATTATGCATTGAAGAAGTGGTAGTCGACCTTGAACCTTTGTGTTCATGCCCATGGACCCAATGTAGAACTTATCATGGAAGCTGCTCGTAAAAATAATTACCCCTTGTTATAAGTCCATCTTGTATCGGTGGTTTGATCATTCATAACCATGGTTCCGACCATAGTTTCTCTTTAATTCCATTTCCCGGACAAGTTAAAATACTTGTCTACTGCAAGTCATTTCACTTGTCCAACCTCTAATTTGATCTACCTTCAAGTATTGCGTCATGTTATCTCGAGGATATTGTGTCATTGCACTAACTCTTCTAAATTCTTAATTGAAGTGATACTCTGTCACATTATTCCTACCTAATTGGCTACATCATTGTCATGCTAAATTTTAACTGTGCTACCTGGACCTTCCCGGAGCACAATTTTCGATGATGAGCTAAAATTACATCGATCATCCTCGTCATATCATTTTTCCTTGAACAACAAGCTTGATTTCGAGTTGGTGTCGTACCGCTGGTTCCAATAACCTTTTGCTTCATCATTCCTTTGACTTGATGTCATCATCGATCGATTACATCTTCATCAAACCTCTCGACAAATATGTCGTGATCATCATGAATATTTTGAGCTCTTCTAGGATATCAATCGAATTCGTGATGAGAAATACCATCCTTTCCCGTCGATGATTTGTGTTATCATCGACAACATTCTTGTCTTCCCCCAACACAAACTTGTTCACAAATTTTGGAAATACATCCTTTTTGACATATCAGTGGATTGCTGTTGAATCCTCGGCCACATCCTCATCTTTTCCTTGCTGAAATTGTATGACTTAATTCATAAGTTGTTTCCGATGGATCCTTTAGTGTTTCCGAAGTCCGACCTTTACCTGTTGACCATGTCGATGCTATCTCGAAGCATGACAGTGGTACTCAAACATCAACCAGAACATTGGAAGCACACTGCTAAATGTTTCTCTATCACTTACCCAAACATCGTGTACGGGTACATATCTTGATTCTTATTAACCTTTTATCCAAATGGTCATGTCGTTGATCTCTTGTCACGTATATCATGCCCTGCTTACCGTTGGGAAGGATATACTCCTATTACATGTGTCTAAACACCTTTTCCTTTCCAGCGTTTTGTTTAATATGATAATCGCATTTTCCTTCCATTGTTTTGTCTAACCTTTGTTGTAATCTGACTTAACTGAGCAGTGATAATTCCCTGCTTAGGTAAGCACCTTGCTGTACCACTCTGTCAGTAAGACCTTGTTAATATGATTGATGACACGGTAACCACCGCTGGATGAGAACCTTGCCTATTGGCCCGCCTCATTCAATGAGCAGGAAAATGGTTCTCTTCATCCCTCGCCCTTAGTACCGATGTTGTTGTCGACATAACTGACAGGCTATACTCTGACCCGCCTTGCTATCATGATCGTGCAAATTGATTAATGCCTTCCTGCTGTTAACCCACATGGTGGGCCCATAACCCACAGTTCCTATAACACCCACGATGCGGCTATATCTCCCACGTGTCGAAGCATGACTTAGAGGCATAACCGCATTGTGGTTTTGTTGCAAGAAGGGTCATCTTCACACAATCCCATGTAATGAACAAGACTGGGATAAAGAGTTGGCTTACAATCGCCACTTCACACAAGTACTTAAATAAATCATACATCATTCAGAGTACACACATAGTCCGACTACGGACGAAGCCAAAAGAAAAGAAGATAACCCAACTGCTAGATCCCCGATCGTCCCAACTGGGCTCCACTACTGATCAACATGAAACGAAACATAGCAACGACCAAGATCTCCGTTGAACTCCCATCTGAGCTCGGTTGCATCACCTGCACTGGTATCATCGGGACCTGCAACTGTTGTGATAGTATCTGGTGAGTCACGAGGACTCAGCAATCTCAAAACCCGCGAGATCAAGACTATTTAAGCTTATGGGTAGGAAGTGGTAATGAGGTGGAGTTGCAGCAAGCACTAAGCAAATATGGTGGCTAACATACGCAAATAAGAGCGAGAAGAGAGCAAACGGAATGGTCGTGAACTAGCAATGATCAAGAAGTGATCCTGAACTCCTACTTACGTCAAACAAAACCCAAAACCGTGTTCACTTCCCGGACTCCGCTGAAAAGAGACCATCACGGCTACACACGCGGTTGATGCGTTTTAATTCGGATCTAGTGTCAAGTTTTCTACAACCGGACATTAACAAATTCCCATCTGCCGCATAACCGCGGGCACGGCTTTCGAAAGTTTATACCCTGCAGTG
This sequence comes from Triticum dicoccoides, assembly GCF_002162155.2. NCBI lineage: Eukaryota > Viridiplantae > Streptophyta > Magnoliopsida > Poales > Poaceae > Triticum > Triticum dicoccoides. The sequence continues at coordinate 334,598,390 of NC_041387.1, read as the reverse complement.
GTGTCCCAACTTAGCCCATCACAACCTCTCATGGTCAACGAAGGATATTCCTTCTCCCAGGAAGACCCGATCAAACTCGGAATCCCTGTTTACAAGACATTTCGACAATGGTAAAAGAAGACCAGCAAAGCCGCCCGAATGTGCCGACAAATCCTGATAGGAGCTGCACATATCTCGTTCTCAGGGCACACCGGATTGTCCAAACTTCCGGTAGGCCAGCCCTGAGTTGCCCCTGGTGGCCACCGGCGGCTGACAGGTTGGACCAACACTCACGACGAGCACTGGCCCGGGGGGTAAAATAAAGATGACCCTTGAGTCTGCAGAACCCAAGGGAAAAAGGCTTAGGTGGCAAATGTTAAAACCAATGTTGGGCCTTGCTAGAGGAGTTTTATTCAAAGCGAACTGTCAAGGGGGTCCCATAAATCACCCAACCGTGTAAGGAACGCAAAATCAAGGAACATAACACCGGTATGACGGAAACTAGGGCGGCAAGAGTGGAACAAAACACCAGGCATAAGGCCGAGTCTTCCACCCTTTACCAAGTATATAGATGCATTAATTAAATAAGAGATATTGTGATATCCCAACATAATCCTGTCCATCATGGAGCAATCTTCAACTTCTCCTGCAACTAACAATGCTATAAGAGGGGTTGAGCAAAGCGGTAACATAGCCAAGCAACGGTTTGCTAGGAAGGGTGAAAAGGTTAGAAGCTGACATGGCAATATGGGAGGCATGGTAAACAAGTGATAGGTAGCGCAGCATAGCGATAGAACGAAGCAACTAGCAAGCAAAGATAGAAGTGATATCAAGGGTAATGGTCATCTTGCCTGAGACCCTGCAAGGAAGAAGAACGTAGTCGAACGAATCCTCACAACTCCGGAACGAAACCGAAGCTAACGAGAGAAGCAAACCGGAAAGAAGCAAACAATATGGTAAACACACAAGCATAAACATGTCATGATGCACAACCAAGGATGATGCATGTCTGGTTTAATGAGGCATGGCATGGCAAAGTGCAACAAACAATACTACAAGTTAAGTGGAGCTCAATATGCAACGAGGTGCATATTGACAAAACACCACATGCAAGTATTTAGTTCTCTCTCATTTATGAACAAGACAAGATTAAATGTTGGTTAACATGGCAAGAGGTGAAGCATAAGTAAACTACACATTTTAGGCAATTTAAATGAGGCCAGAACAACAAACAACAATTTCGGTAAATCCCCACATGTTTTTTAGTAGTTTAATGCAAACAACAGTTTTAACCATTTAAATGTTGTTATCATGATGCGGATGACATATACAAGTTTATGCAATTTTATGAAAATGTTGACATGAAGATGATAAGGAGCATTTGGTCACCATGGCGGAATGGAACGGGTGCCACGGCAACGAATCCGAAAATGATGTCACAACAACATATCGGTTCCGGTAGCTCACGGAGATATGGGTGCAAAAGAAGTGGGTGTGAGCGTGTCATGCAAGGATGGTGGGGTGCTCCCGGATTCCGGGTTCCCACGGGACGGCGACATGGCAAACGAGGAACGTGAAAGACCTCTCTCGGACATGGTGCAAACACGAGCATCTCATACAACACACAAGCATTCGTTCACGGGCGGTCGTCTCGGGGTTATACCTTCGAAGCGTGCATTTTCAGAGCGGTTCAAAATCGTCGAGGGAAGTAGTCGTTCACCGGTCGTAGTGGAAGTAGTCGTTCACGTGGCGACGGTAGTGGAAGTAGTTGTACACGTTCATTTCGGAGAGGTACTTGACGAATCCAACGTCTTCGGGGCGACGGTAGTGGAAGTAGTGGTACACGTCTCGAAGAGGGACTTGACGCATCCGATGTCTCCGGGGTCGACGGTAGTGGTACACGGTCATCGTGGTACTTGGCGAGTCCGCGTAATCGTAGACGTTCCAAGGTACTTGACGCATCAGCAGGTGTAGTCGTACATGGTGTCCGCAGCAACATGTCCATGATGGCCAAACAAACCAATAGCGACCGAAGGCAGCAGGGACAACATACAAGACTTGGGCGACGCTGGGCATCGGGATCAGGAGCGTGCTCGCTCGTGCATGGAGCTGGTCGCAGTCAACGCGTGAGCCACGCGTGCGGGCGGAGCAGCAAGTTTAGGTGGTGGTCGCGGTCAGGCGAGCGACGGGGCACGACAGCGATGCGGCAAGGAGCTCCAGCTCCTGTTTATGACGGGCAGAGGAAGGAGGTCCGACGGGGGGCTGGGGCGCAGCGTGGTGGGGTCGAAGCAGAGGGCGTAGACAACGCAGCTGGGACGAGTGGCGAGGTAGGAGAAGCAGGGCTTGTCGACGGGGATGGCTGCCAATGGTGCATGATGCGGACCTGGCGCAGGGCTGCCTGGATCTCGCCGGAGTTGTGCCCAGAGGCGGGGGCGCGGCTTCCTGAGCAACTCTAGCGGTGGCGCTCGGGCTGCAGGAGGCGAACGACGGAGGAGGAGGGCCGACGAGGGCGCGCGACGGAGCTCAGCGGGCATGCTCCGACAGAGATGCTTGAACGGGGGCGGGCACGCGGAGAGGAAGGAGCAGAGGCATGGCCTGAGGGGAAGGGGCGCAAAGGAGACGGCGCTCGGGCATGGGGATTAGGCACGAGGCGCGGGTGTGTGTGGGTGGGCGGCGCACAGGGAGAGATGGGGAGCGATCGGGTGAGGGGAAGAGGCTGCGAGGGGATCAGGCTAGGGTTAGGAAGGGTTGGGCCTCAAGGGGTTTGGTGGGCCGGCCTGGCCTACTGGCCTGTGATTGATGGGCTTATTCTCTCCCTTCTTCAAATCTCTTCCAAAAGCAGAAATGCAAAGAAAGAAAAGGAGAGAAAAGAAATGAGTGGACAAGAATTTGGGCATGGGGATAATTTTCCCGGGCTCGCAAAAATGCGCTTGTTCCAAGAAAAATGGTGTGGACAAGATTGCAGGAATTAAATTCAAACTCATTTGGATTTAATTCAAATGGTTTGAACAAGAACTAGGATTTAGAAGTGACCAAAAATGTTGAGATTTTTGGTGGAGCTCCGGAAAATGATGAAAGAAATTGTGGGCAAGGTTGGAGACCAAGAATTGAGATAACAACGACATGGGATATTTTGCAAGTGGGTTATGGTAATTCCACATCAATGGAATATTTTATAATATAGCTCCCTAATATTGGAAGATATGTTATAAAGAGAAGTCACCCTTCCCTCGATTTAAATGGATCGAAGATCCATACAATTTATTTAGATGAGTTTTTAAATTAATGATATGATGGCATGATGACATGATGCAATGCAAATGAAGCTAAGAAGAATGCAACAAACAAATACATCGCACGGCGAAACTCGGAATAGCTGGAAGTCTTCTGGAGCGTCGGTCTCGGGGCGTTACAGTTCCACAGGATCGAAACCTGACTCTCCTGTACATCCCTGTCTTCCAAAATTGTTCCTCGCGCTTGGCTTCATATGTAATTCACGAGCCACCTTCTTGTGATATGTTCTAGTATCAGATGCAATACTTATTCCCACTGCTCTGAACCCCTTTCACCCTCTGTTCCAGGCAATGAATGATTGCCTACCCAGTTGAAGCTTCTTAGTGCACCTTCTTACCTTGCTCTCGTTGACTTTCTTCAATTTCAACTCGAGAGATGCCTTTATGCCACGTTCACCAAGATAGCCCCTAGGTACCTATCTTGTGTTCAGCTCCGTCCTTCCCGAGTCTTTCTCCCTTACTCCACCTCTTAAATCTCGGGACGAGATTTCTTGTAGTGGAGGAGATTTGTAACACCCCGAGAATCATGCTACATCAATACCCTTCTAATGATGCCTTGTCATCATTGTTACTGTTGCTAATCTCACTTTGATTCTATTCCAGTTCAAATCCCAAATTCAAAATAAAGTCCAAAATTCAAATTTCTCAAACATGCAAACTAAAATGTTCAAAGGGTGGAAAATAATCCCTAGATATTTTTCATGTTGGAACCAACCTCTTTTGAATTCCCAAAATGCCCCTAGAATTTTATTTAGTGGTCCAGCAGCAACAAAAATTGGCATTTTCGATTTCTAAAAATAGTTAGACAACTTCTTTTGGCCCCAAACTTTTTGTGCCATCTAATATTGCTGCTCTTGATTTATGTGCAAAGTTTCACAAGTAACAAAACTCATTTGGTACCTCTAAGAAATCTAAAACAGGAACTAAAAGCTTTAACAGAAAAAAAAGAACGAAAAGGCCAAAGACAACACCGCTCACATACAACCCATAGGTATAGTGCGGCCCAGCCCACTCAACGGGCCTTCTCTTTCTTCACGTACAGGAGGAAGGCAGAGGCAGGGGCGCCATGGCGCACACACGCCGTCCACGCCCAGATTGCCTTGTGTCGTTCATCCGAGCGCTCCTACAGGTGTATAAGTGTGCCCCCGACTCCGTTGATGAACCCTAGCCCCCGAAATTCCCCTCTCCCACTCGCGTTTCTCCTCTGAACCTCGTGCCTGAGATGTCATCACCGCGCCTTCGTCGATCCCGCGGCCACTAGCCAGTCCGCACCGTCTCGACATGTCCGCGAGATCCACCTTGCTCCTCTGCTTCGACTACACCGAATGGCTCGAGCTGGGCGCTTCTACATCGCCGGGATCGAGCGCTCCTTCCTCTTCGATCGCCGGTGCGCCACCGCCCAACTACTCTGCTCTGACCACTCTGGCCTCCACTCGCCGCGCCAAGCCATCCAGGAGCTCCCCCATCGTCGTCTCCTTTGCCCACGCATAAGGGCCCGAGCTAGGAGGCCCAGTACGCTCACCATCACCGTCGTCTTCGCCCACAGCCACCGCATCTCGTCGTCGAGTTCTTCGTGTCCGGCCACCCCCGCGCTCCCTAACCACGTCCACAAGCTCCGCGGTGAGCTCCTCTGTCGATTCCCCTCCTTTCCCCCTTTGATACGTCGCCGTAGTCATCGCCTTATGCTCGTCCATGGCCGTAGCCGTGCTGTACGCGCCGTGCTGCCTGCTTGCGTTGTGCTCACCGCGCCCGCGACCCACGCCCCGACCGCCCCGTGCGCGCCCCAGCGAGCCCACGCGCGCGCTCGGACACCCCTGACCGCGCCCTCGCCCGAGCTCCCGTGCCGCCACTGCTCTGCTGCTTGCAATCGCAGTAGCTTCGCTGCCTTGCTGCTCCCTGTCGCTGCTGCTCATACTGATGCTGTGCACTACTACTGCCCCTTGCGTGCCGCTGCGCTGCTCCTTTGCTACTGCCTTGCTGCTACTTAGCTGTCGCCGCTGCTCTTACTTCTGCTGCTGCTCATTGCTTTGCCATGGCCGTGGTGTTGTGCAGCGTAGTGTGTGTGTGCGTGAGTGTGTGTTCTGTGTGTGTGTGTCCGGCCCAAATACTAGTTTAGGGACTAGTTTAGTTATTTAGTCTAATTAGTAGTACTAGTTAATTAGTCTAATAGTAGATGGCATGTGGGACCAACTTTTATATTAAAGTGCTAAACTAGTTTTAGAATAGCTAAGTCCATGACAAGTAGGCCCCCCTTCACTGTTCACTTTGACTAGTCAATGCTGACTGGGCTGTAGACTAAGTCAACCAGGCCCTGGCCCCACATGTCAGCTTCTCTATACTTCTGGCTGGGTACACTTTTGGGTACCCATAGCCTTTTTCCTTTTAAATTCGAATTAGCAATAAATCCAGGAATTTCAGAAAAACTTTAATTCTTTGAAAATTAATAGAATACAAACCGTAGCTCGGATGAAAATGTCTTCTACATGAAAGTTGCTCAGAACGACGAGACGAATCCAAACACGCAGTTCGTTTACCTGTCAGATGTCTCTAACTATTGGAACATGGAACTTTCCCCCTCCGGTCATCTGTTTGACACAGGTCCGGAACCGGGAAAACATGCCCGGTTGACTTCCTCTTCACAGGTATCATGTAGCACCGCGTTAGAACACGTCTAGCTCTGCCTGATGTCCTGTTATGCACTTGCTTGCTACATATTTACTGTTTCTCCCCCTTCTTCTCTTCGGTAGACCCCGTGACGATGCTGATGCCCCTGTGATCGACTATGTCATCAACGACCCCTCCTTCTCATCTGAGAAACCAGGCAAGCCCCCCCTTTGATCATCCCGATATCGCCCATTCCATTCTCTTATGCTTGCATTAGATTTCACTACTGTTAGTGATTGCTCCTATTTTGATGCATAGCCTGCTTTTGTATCTGTCATTGTACCTTACCTGCTTATCCTAAACTTCTTAGTATAGGTTGGTTAGTGATCCATTAGTGACCCCACCTTGTCCTTGTTGCCCCTGCTTCATCATTGAAGACCCGACCAACGGGATCGAAGACCAGGCCCCGACACCGCACATCACTTTCCCCTTAGTTGCTCGACACTGCTGGGTTACTATCGAGTGCCGAGGGTGAGACCTCTACAACACTTCTGATGTTAACCCTGTAGTTTAGCTATTCAGTCGTGATCATCGAGGGTGATTCCGCCTTAACCACTTCCGATACGACTCTGTCATGCAACCCCTCAAGTGTGAACCTCGGGGTGATTCCTCTTACGTTCACCTTGATGATTACATTGAGTGGAATTCACCGGGGGTGATTCCTTGGGTTTTCCCCTTGATGTTTGGACACACAGATACTTGGACTTTACCACTGTTACTTGGAAAGGCGGGTCGACCCTGAGGGGTACCCGCGAGTGATGTGGAGACGGGTTGACCTAGAAGGTGCCCAAGAGATAACTACGAGGCGTGGCCGGGCATTCTTAGCCCTTGTCGCAAGTCCTCGAGACGGGGCAACGGGGTCACATCTTTCGTGAGTCTCTGCTTGTTACCGCACGTTCCTAATCCACTACGATTTGGATATTTGATCCGAGGGGCCTCTGGCCTGATAGCACTAACCATCACGTGGGCATAGTATGGGCGTTCTGCATCGTATACATCAGCCAAAGCTTAATAGACATCAGCGAATGAGCGGCGCGCGTCGGGTTGGACTGGTAAGCACTTGCCTTTTTAAGGAGGTAGCTAGGTCTGCTCACCGTCCGCCCACACAACGTGCAAGTGTTCCCGGGGAGATGGCCCATGACCCCTGGGGGCATAGGTTTAGTCCGGCGTGCTGACCTCTCTATTAAGCCTAGGTCGGGTTGCGGCGTATTGTTTGGCCGAGGCCGGGCATGACCTAGAAAAGTGTGTTCGGCCGGAGTTAATCAAGCGTGGCGGGTAAGTTGGTGCACCCCTGCAGGGAAGAAAACATCTATCGATAGCCTGTCCTACGGTAACGGACACTCGGAGTTGTATCCTGATCGATACAACTAGAACTGGATACTTGTGATGAGAATTGGATGGTGATGAGAATTGGATTGTGATGACAAATGGATAGTATGGCTCTGGGATTGCTTTCTCGCAGGGAGTCGAGAAATGATCTCTGGCCGAGGTTGATAACACTACTACTACTTTACTTTATGCTACTCTACTACCTCCTGTTTGCTGCAAGATGGTGGTTTCCAGAAGATGTTAGTCTTCGATAGGACTAGGCCTTCTCTCTGTTCTGGCATTTCTGTAGCCCAGTCCACATATACAGCCTTCCTTTGGTAATGTTGCATATGTAATGTAGATCCTTGCTTGCGAGTACTTTGGATGAGTACTCACGGTTGCTTTGCTCCCCCTTTTCCCCCTTTATTTTTTTTTCTGGTTGATGCAACCAGATGTCGGAGCCCAGGAGCCAAATGCCACCATTGATGCCTACTACTACGTGGAGGCCGCCGACGACCAGGAGTAGTTAGGAGGCTCCCTGGCAGGAGGCCTTGCCTTTTCGATCGTTGCTACTTTTGTGCTAGCCTTCTTAAGGCAAACTTGTCTAACTTATGTCTGTACTCAGATATTGTTGCTTCCGCCGACTCTTGTGTTTCGACCTTATGTATTCAAGCCCTCGAGGCCCCTGGCTTGTAATATAAAGCTTTTATCATTTTAATTTGTGTCTAGAGTTGTGTTGTGATATCTTCCTGTGAGTCCTTGATCTTGATCGTACACATTTGCGTGTATGATTAGTGTACGATTGAATCGAGGGCGTCACAAAGAAGATGCAATGGATTTTTGGGGGGACGAAGCCGTTGTATTTTCTCCTCTACTCTCCTCTGCTCTTTGTGTAAGGACGTGGGAGTGGTGGAGCAGGGTGGTAGCATGGTGGGGCTGTGTTTTCAGTTAAGTGGAAACTGCAGAGAGGTTCTGCTATGAGGAGGCTGTCCTAGTGCATTGGAAATCCGGAACGTCGTCGCCTCTTTTTTCGTGACAATTTCAGGAATGCACGCAACTGTCAGAAAATGCGATGATTGTGTTTTCGGTGAATTTTCCTATTATGTGCATTTCTTCGGTACCTTGACAGAACTGCCTATGTCCACAACGTGTACTGCATGCAAGTTATTTATTCTCTATATACTATATTGTAACAGATCAGAATTCATACAGATGTACACACATTACTTTTTTGATGGAGTTCTTTTTTATTTTCTCTTTTTTATAGGTGATGGTGATGCAACTTTTGTGTGGATGCAGGGTAGTGTTTGATAGGGGTACCAGACTGCTTTGCTTAACTAATCGTGCTACATTCTTCATTTTAGCCCTACTGCAACATAGCAGAAAGAGAACTGCATTTCAGAAGTAGCAATACTTTGTGCTTCCACATGACGAACTGCATTGTTGTAGGTCACATACTGCATTTGTACGTTTACTTCGAGCTTCCTGCATTTTATTTATGAGAGCGAACTATAGTTTCTGGCAGTGCCCACACACATTTTTTTGTGGTTGTTATTCTTTAAAAAATGTTTCTTATTTTTCTTCAATGTTTTATTTTTGTAGTTATTGTTTTTTAGTGGCCATGTTATTTTAACTACTCTAGTGTGTTGGGCCTGTGTTGTTAGATGAGCGAAAATGCATTCGGCCCAAGTAGGTCTGTCAGCACAGCTGGCTCCCGGTGCGCTGTGTGTGGGCGGTATCGTTTAGTACCACATCGCCCGCGAAGAGCGCACACGACCTGTTTATAAGCCCTGGCAAGGCAACCGTCTCGAACTCCTCTGGTTACTTGTTTGGGCACTTATACACGTCGCTCGCTGCTATATCTTCTCTGACGTGTGGGCCCATGTGTGCCCGGCCCCATGCATCGTGGCTCAGAATGACTCGCCTACTATGGGCGCAGACCTACTAGAGACTGGCTGGGGCCGGTTGCACTTGGGTGGTCAATTTTTTTAAATTTTTTTCCCTCTTACGTATATTTTCAAACGTAGGGGCGTGCACTGCTTAATAAATCATCTTGCAATGCATTCGTCTGGTTTGTGTACTGCATGAGCACACATTCCACACTACACATTTTTTGTGCACTGCATGCTGGTCGCATTTTTCTTTATTGTTTTTCCTCTTACGTATCCTTTTTCTGGTGTACGGGTGGGCACTGCTTTGTTTGATCTGTGTGCCTGCATTCTCAGAGTCTTGTGCTACAGGTGTACGCATTTTGTACTACGTGCATCCTTTTTTGTTGCAACGTTGGGACTACTGGTGCCAACATCACGGACTGCATTGATTGTATTTACGGACTGCATTACATGCACTAAATCTATGCGTTTGTGCACTGCACGAAAGTGCTTCTCTTGTGCTTCATTCTGAGCATGTACTGCACTTCATGCACACATATTGTGAACTGTCTGGTATAACTTTGAAGAACTGCAATCACTTTTATTTAGAATGGTCTGCAAATTATAATTTTTTAGAAATATAAATATTTAATTATCTGTGGTTAGTTCGTGGGAAGTGCTGTCGTCAAAGTACACCTTTTTTGGGTCCTTTTCTTTGGTAACATAAGCGTGCATTTATTGTCCTTCATTCTTGGTAACATAATTTTCATTAACTCTTGTTTAATTTTCAGTTTTGACCTTTTTGCATTCCTCTTCTATAAATGTAGGCTAACTTCTACCCTTCCTTTGCAGTTCATTTCTCCTTTGGCCGCAACTTGTCTCCTTTCTCCAGCCTCTCTTTATATCTTTTCAGTTTCTAGGTTTTTGTTGCGATGGCTCCAGGCCCCTGCGCGAATCTCTCCTGCTACGGTCATGGTTGTGATGTTCCGACGCACCGGGATTTCTCAGCTTGTTCGCAGGCCTGTCGTGCTCGCCGGAGCGGCAAGGTCTTGTGCCGAGCTGGGTGAGCGGAGCAGCTTGCATATGGCACAATATTCACGGACGGATTGGATATGGACCGCATCAACGTTGCTGCATTCTATTCCGCCCTGCTTCGACGTGGCCTTGGCCTCACAAGTCCTTTGTCCATCAGCTTACGCCAATAGACTCATTACAAGATGGTATTTTTCGTTAGATATGATTTTTTCTGTGTGTTTTCTATTTTTTTGTATAATTCCATTCTATTTTGAACTTCTAGTATTTTAGGAACGCACTTTTTTAGTTTTATTGAAGTGTACTGCATTGTGTTCTTATTTCTTGTTTTTATTTTTTTGCTTGTGTGCATGGAGCTTGTGTTTTAGTTTGCATGGTTACAATATGTGAACTGCTTAGATATTTGTCGAGCACTACATGTTTCCACATTTTTTCCTGATTTGTATGGTGTATACTACATGTAGCTAGTCTCGAGAACTACATGATAGTTTGAAGCGTACTGCATATTTGCAAGTTCCGTAATGCATATTAAATTGTGTTTTATCTATACTGCTTGTTGGACTATTGTGCACTTCATCTAGCTCGTGTCTGTACTGTGTGTAGGTTTTTACTACTCTGTGCACAATATGAGAATTGTACTGCTAGTATCGTTCTCAAACAGTTTTATTATTTCTTGCAGAAAATCCCCCAACGAGCTGTTAGGTATCTCGGGCTGAAGAAGAAGGGAATTCCCCAAGTTATTATTGGCAATGAACACCTGAAACCAGCCAAGTACCATGTAGGCGTCGATGGGCGGTGTATCTGCAAAAAGGCTAGAACGAATTTGTCATTGAAAGTGGCCTGAAGTCTGAACAATTTTTTATCCTCAACTTCTTTGAACTCTAGGTCATATGGTTAGAATCACGTTTGACGTGATTGGTTAAGGTTATGAGGTTGATTATAATAAGTACTTCTGCGTATCGAACGCTTCAAATTTTCATGTGTTTTCTAATAAGTACTTTTGTGATCTGAACCGCTTGAATTATAAGTCAGAACTTCATGCTGCCTGTGAGCTACGCATTTTTTTATGGGTTGTGGATCAAAATGTGTCAATGTTTACTCTATACATCATTTCTCTTAATATGGTTTACCCTATACATCATTTCTCTCAATATGCTTTAGTTGAAGAACTCATAGTCAGTGGGAAATTTGTGTTTACACAAAATTTAAACTGATACATAAGTCGTACAGATATGCAAACTGCTATGTATATTAGTGATTTATTGAACTTCATCTATTTGGTCGGTAATCTTCTGCTTCTTCGCGGTGACTGGACCGTGTCTAATGTCGCACTTTCTTTGGTTTTCTGTGGCGGTGTTGCTGGTTCTTGTCTTTGCACCGTTGTGTTTGTAGTCCCTCGCGTGCTTGTTGATGGCGGCTTTGTTTTCCAGCACTGTGGACTGCAGTCTTCCTTGTTCCTCGCGTGCTGGTTGATGGCGGCTTTTGTTTTCCAGCGCTATGAACTGTAGTCTTCTTTGCTCCTTGCGTGTTGGTTGATGGCGGCTTTTGTTTTCCAATCCTGTGAACTGCATCCTTCTTTGCTCCTCGTGTGATGGTTGATGGCGGATTTTGTTTTCCAATGCTGTGAACTGCATCCTTTTTTGCTCCTCGCGTGATGGTTGATGGCGGCTTTTGTTTTCCAATGCCGTGAACTGCATCCCTTCGTGCTCCTACCTGGTTTTTTGTATGCAGTGTTGTTCTCGGTTGTTTTTGTGCAACAGCATTCCCTTGTGCTTTTTGTCTTTTGTTTGGTGGTCTTGTGGGCATTGTTTCATCGTGTTCTTCGTCCTCTTCACTCTCTTCTTCCTCTTCCTCCTCATCTTTATTTGTTTCTTTATAAGGCACTCTTTCTTTAGTTTCTTCACGTTCTTCGCCATCTTCACTACCTTGTTTTCCCTCCTCTTCGTCATCTGCTTCTTCATAAGCCATTTCTTCTTCAGTTGTGTCACAATCTTCTTCTGGGATGTCATTTTCTTCATCTTCTTCGTTTTTCAATTGATGTAGGGCAGAACCCTAGGGTCCGACTTTCACGTTTGGAGAGGATCCCTATGAGGAACACGAAGAACGCACGAAGGGGAACGAGGGAAATCACGGGGAAATGCAAGAGAAAACACTCAACCAACATGAATATGATCACACATGTGCTAGATCATCGAGGCACAAAGTAACACGAGATTCAAAGTCAACAAGGGACGATACAAGGGTAACCGTTCTTCTTCGTGAGGAGGTCTTGATGGTCTTCTCTGGATGGAGGTCTTGAATCCAGGTGGATCTTCTCCGGATGGAGGTGTCGGTCCCTCACGAGGAGTAGATCCGTGTGGATGAGCAAAGCTCTATCTCAAATGAGCTAAACCAATGCTAACCCTAAAACATAGGTGGAGAGGGAGTATATATAGTCTAAGGGGCGAAGGGATACATGGGCCTCGGCCCGGAGGCGCTGCACGCAGGAAGGAGGGGGCCGGATGTCTGGGCGTCGGGCCGGATGTTCGGGCGCTTGCGAGGGGCCGGATGTCCGGGATGGTGGAGTCGGCCTTGCTGCTCTCTGGATAGACGGGGCCGGATGTCCGGGCGGAGGGGCCGAATGTCCGGGGCTTCGGGAGGAGCCGGATGTCTGGGGTGATGGCCGGATGTCCGGGCCGTCGGGGCAGCCTTCTGTGCTCCCTGAGTGGCGTGTCCGGATGTCCGGGCTGGAGGCCGGATGTCCAGTGCGGAGGGCCGGATGTCCGGGCTGGACGCCGGAGGTCTTGGCCCTGTAGCTTCTGCTGCAGACCCGTGGCTGAGGGGTAGATCTCTAGGGGCCGGATGTGCGGGGCCACGGCCGGATGTCTGGTGAATGGAAGCTATCCTTACCTTCTTCTGTTGGTTCTCTTCTTCCGTGGATTTGGTGGCTTGACCATCTTCATGTGCATCCTCGGGGGGTCCTCTTGGTACCTAATCATGCACAACATTCCGGACTTAGGTAGTAGCCATGTCTCGAGAGGATCATATGAGATATCACTAATAAGAGAAGTCACCTCGGTCTCGATAGCTCTAGCTCGTGCTCTTGTCATGGGTCCTCTTGGTGCTTGGTGAGACGATGGTAGGTCCATGGGGATGACCGTAGGATGCTCTGCATCATCTCCCATCCCTTGGGAAAGATCCGACCTCGGATCAAAATCCTCATCACCATGGTACGGGGAGAGATCCTTGACATTGAAGATGTCGCTCAAGTTGTACTTGTCGCGTGGGAGATCGATCTTGTAAGCGTTGTTGTTGTAGCGTGCTAGCACCTTGAAGGGTCCATCGGCTCGAGGTAGAAGTTTGGACTTGCGTTCGTTGGGGAAGCGGTCCTTGCAAAGGTGTAGCCACACGAGATCTCCGATGTTGGATATCATGGGTTGCTTGTTGATTTTGAGCTTGGTCGCTAGATGTTGTACTTGGCACTCGATGGTGTGCCTTGTATCCTCATGCATCTTCTCGATGTAGCTTGCGCGTGCACTCGCATCCATGTTGGTGCACTCTCGTAGTGGAAGAGGTAGAATGTCCAATGGGGACAACGGGTTGAAGGCATAGACGACCTCGATGGGGGACTTGCCGGTAGTCAAATGTCTTGCACGGTTGTAGGCGTACTCGGCGATGGGTAGACATGCCTCCCACTCCTTGATGTTCTTCTTGATCAACACACGAAGTAGAGTGGAGAGCGTATGGTTCGTCACCTCTGTTTGGCCGTCGGTTTGAGGATGGTATGCAGATGAGAACAAGAGCTTGATTCCGAGCTTGGAGCATAGCGTCTTCCAAAAGTAACTCAGGAATTTGCCGTCGTGGTCGGAGACGATTGTCTTTGGTACTCCATGGAGTCCAAAGATTTCCCTACAAAAGAGATTGGCGACATGTGAAGCATCATCTATCTTGTTGCAAGGAATGAAATGTGCCATCTTAGAAAATTGGTCCACAACAACAAACACGGAATCCTTGCCACTTTGAGTTCTAGGCAAACCAAGTACAAAATCCATGCTAATGTCTTCCCAAGGTTGATAAGGAATAGGAAGAGGCATGTAAAGACCATGGGATTGAGCTTTAGACTTAGCTTTGCGACATGTAGAGCATCAGTTGGTGAAGCGTGAGACATCGCGAAACATCTTGGGCCAAAAGTAGTTCTTGGAGAGCGTGGCGAATGTCTTGTCGCATCCAAAGTGTCCCATGAGTCCGCCTCCATGAGCCTCTTGCAGAAGGAGCAAACGAAGAGAAGACTGGGGAATACAAAGTTTGTTAGCTCTCATAAGATAATCATCCTTGATGTAATATCGTTCCCAAGATGTATGCGTCAAACATTTATCATAAGGAGTAGCAAAAGATGGATCATTAGCATACAAGTCTTTGATGTGCTCAAAGCCAACAACATTCAACTCAAGTTTAATGACAAGCGTGCATATGCGTGAAAGTGCATCCGCAACTACATTTTCCTTACCCTTAATGTACTTGATCACATAGGGGAAAGATTCAATAAATTCACTCCATTTGGCATGAGGCTTGTTCAACTTAGTTTGACCTTTTAAGTACTTAAGCGTTTCATGATCGGTATGGATGACAAACTCATGAGGTCTAAGATAATGTTCCCAAACATGTAGCACACGCACTAAAGCATACAATTCTTTGTCATAAATGGGATAGTTAAGTTGAGCACCGGAGAGTTTTTCACTAAAGTATGCAATGGCTCATTTTTCTTGCATCAAAACTCCGCCAATTCCGGTACCACTTGCATCACAATGAACCTCAAAAGTTTTGTCAAAGTTGGGCAAAGCAAGAATCGGAGCATGAATAAGCAAAGACTTGAGCTCATCAAAAGCGGTGGATTGCAAAGATCCCCAAACAAAAGGAGCATTATTCTTACTCAAGGCATGCAAAGGAGCGGCAATAGTGCTAAAATATTTCACAAAGCAACGATAAAAACCCGCAAGGCCAGGAAAGTTGTGCACTTGTTGCAAATTGGTGGGTTGGGGCCAAGTTTTAATTGCTTCAATTTTAGATTCATCAACATGGACACCCTTGGAAGAGACAACGAAACCCAAGAAAGCGAGCTTGTCAACACCAAACATGCACTTTTTCATTTTGGCATAAAGACGTTCCTTGCGAAGAGTTTGCAAAACAGCCCTAACATGCTTTAGATGCTCTTTCATGGATTTGCTAAAAACAAGAATGACATCAAAGTAAACCACAACAAACACTCCAATATAAGGGCGAAGCACAAAATGCATAAGACGCATGAAAGTTCCGGGAGCTTCCGATAAACCCGTAGGCATAACCAACCACTCGTACAAGCCAAATTTGGTTTTGAAAGCGGTTTTCCATTCATCACCTTCTTGTATGCGGATTTGATAATAGCCACTTTTGAGATCAATTTTTGAGAAAATGGTGGCACCGCTAAGTTCATCAAGCATATCATCTAGGCGAGGAATGGGATGCCTATAATGAACGGTAATAGCATTGATAGGTCTACAATCCGAGCACATGCGAAAACTACCGTCTTGCTTGGGCACAAGTATAACGGGAATGACACAAGGGCTTAAGCTTTCACGTACATGTCCGTTGTCGATTAGTTGTTGTACTTGCTGTTGGATCTCCTTAGTTTCTTCGGGGTTGACGCGGTATGGGGCTTTGGTTGGAAGAGGTGCTCCGGGGATGAGGTCGATTCGGTGCTCAATGCCTCGTAGAGGAGGTAGTCCCGGAGGTAGCTCATCAGGGAAAACATCTTGGAATTCCTGCAAAAGAGAAGATAACACTAATGGTAGATCGTTGTGACGCCCCCGATTCAATCGTACACTAATCATACACGCAAATGTGTACGATCAAGATCAAGGACTCACGGGAAGATATCACAACACAACTCTAGACACAAATTAAAATAATACAAGCTTTATGTTACAAGCCAGGTGCCTCGAGGGCTCGAATACATAAGCTCGAATACACAAGAGTCAACGGAAGCAACAATATCTGAGTACAGGCATGAGTTAGACAAGTTTGCCTTAAGAAGGCTAGCACAAAAGCAACATCGATCGAAAAGGCAA
This sequence comes from Triticum dicoccoides, assembly GCF_002162155.2. NCBI lineage: Eukaryota > Viridiplantae > Streptophyta > Magnoliopsida > Poales > Poaceae > Triticum > Triticum dicoccoides. The sequence continues at coordinate 334,582,160 of NC_041387.1, read as the reverse complement.
GGCCTCCTGCCTGGGATCCTCCTAACTACTCCTGGTCATCGGCGGCCTCCACGTAGTAGTAAGCATCGGCGGTGGCATCTGGCTCCTGGGCTCCGTCATCTGGTTGCATTAGCCGGAAAGAAGAGGAAAGGGGGAAAAGGGGGAGCAAAGCAACCGTGAGTACTCATCCAAAGTACTCGCAAGCAAGGATCTACACTACATATGCAACATTATCAAAGGAAGGCTGTATATGTGGACTGGGCTACAGAAATGCCAGAATAGAGAGAAGGCCTAGTCCTATCGAAGACTAGCATCTTCTGGAAACCACCATCTTGCAGCAACCGGAAGGAGTAGAGTAGCATAAAGTAAAGTAGTAGTAGTGTTATCAACCTCGGCCAGAGATCCTTTCTCGACTCCCTGCGAGAAAGAAATCCCAGAGCCATACTATCCAGTTACCATCACAATCCATTACTCATCACCATCCAATTCTCATCTCAATCCATTTCTCATCATGAGTATCCAGTTCTAGTTGTATCGATCGGGATACAACTCCAAGTGTCCGTTACCGTAGGATAGGCTATCGATAGATGTTTTCTTCCCTGCAGGGGTGCACCAACTTACCCACCACGCTCGCTTAACTCCGGCCGGACACACTTTCTTGGGTCATGCCGGCCTCGGCCAAACAATACGCCGCAACCCAACCTAGGCTTAATAGAGAGGTCAAGCACGCCGGACTAAACCTATGCCCCCAGGGGTCATGGGCCATCGCCCGGGAACTCCTGCACGTTGCGTGGGCGGCCGGTGAGCAGACATAGCTACCTCCCTAAAAAGGCAGGAGCTTACCAGTCCAACCCGGCGCGCGCCGCTCCGTCGCTGACGTTTATTAAGCTTCGGCTGATGTACACGACGCAGAACGCCCATACTATGCCCATGTGATGGTTAGTGCTATCAGGCCAGAGGCCCCTCGGATCAAATATCCAAATCGTAGTGGATTAGGAACGCGCGGTAACAAGCAGAGACTCACGAAAGATGTGACCCCGTTGCCCCGTCTCGAGGACTTGCCGCAAGGGCTAAGAATGCCCGACCACGCCTCGTAATTATCTCTCGGGCACCTTCCAGGTCAACCCGACTCCACATCACTCGCAATTATGCTCGCGCGGGCACCCCTCAGGGTCGACCCGTCTTTAGTAACATGGCTCAGTGTAAAGTCATAGTAACCATAGTAACTGTGTGTTTAAACATCAAGGGGAAAACCCGAGGAATCACCCCCGGTGAATTCCACTCAATGTAATCACCAAGGTGAATGTAAGAGGAATCACCCCCGAGGTTCACACTTGAGGGGTTGCACGATAGAGTCATATCGGAAGTGGTTAAGGTGGAATCACCCTCGATGACCACGACCGAATAGCTACACTACAGGGTTAACATCAGAAGTGCTGTAGAGGTCTCACCCTCGGCACTCAATAGTAACCCAGCAGTGTCGAGCAACTAAGGGGAAAGTGATGTGCGGTGCCGGGGCCTGGTCTTCAATCCCGTTGATCGGGTCTTCAATGATGAAGCAGGGGCAACAAGGACAAGGTGGGGGTCACTGATGGATCACTAACCAACCTATACTAAGCAATTTAGGATAAGCAGGTAAGGTACAATAACAGATACAGAAGTAGGCTATGCATTAGAATAGGAGCATACAATAACAGTAGCAAGATCTAATGCAAGCATGAGAGAAAGGAATGGGCGATATCGGGATGATCAAAGGGGGGGCTTGCCTGGTTGCTCTGGCAAGGAGGGGTCGTCGTCGACGTAGTCGATCACAGGGGCATCAGCATCGTCAACGGGGTCTACCGAAAAGAAGAGGGGGGAGAAACAGTAAATACATAGCAAGCAAGTGCATACTAGGACAACAGGCAGAGCTAGACGTGTTCTAACGTGGTGCAACACGATACTGACGAGGGCGGAAGTCAACCGGGAATGTTTTCCCGGTTCCGGACCTATGTCAGACAGATGACCGGAGGGGGAAAGTTCCATGTTCAGCATGCTAGGGGCATGTGACAGATGAACAGACCGCGTATTCGGATTCGTTGGATTTTTCTAAGCAACTTTCATATAGAAAACATTTTCATCCGAGTTACGGTTTATTTTCTATGAATTTTCAGAGATTAAAGCATTTTCAGAAACTATTAAAAAAAAAGAAAAGGAATATCGCATCAGCATGATGTCATAGTGACGTCAACAGTCAACAGGACGGCTGACCGGTCAAAACTGACATGGGGGACCCATCTGTCATAGACAGTGGGTTAAACAGGGTTTAAACTAATCTAAATTTAGTTAGTAAAACTACTGGGCCCACCTGTCAGTGTCTAATTAACTAAACTAATTAGTTTTAATTATTAAAATGTTTTAATTAGAGGATTAAGAAGTGGGACCCGCACGTCAGTGGCACTGAGTGCCCAGTCAGCATAGTTGACCACGGTCAACGTGGTCAACTGGGTCCAGGGGGCCCACAGGCAGCGACCCAGAGGCGGGCCCTGCCGGTGCCAGGTCAGCGCCAGCGCCGGAGCAACGCCGGCGAGGCCATCTGCGGCGGATCCGCGCCGGAGTTAGCCGGAATTCGCGCGCAGGGCGCGAGAGGGGGTGTGGCCTAGTGCGTTCGATCGGGCGTCCGACGCCGCATCGATCTACGGCGGTCCCGTGGGCTAACTCGGCCGTAGTAGAGCGCTACATCGACGGCGGCGGGCGGCGTGTTCAGACGGAGTTCGGGATCGGTGCTACAGAGCGCGTGCCAGCGAAGTAAAGGGCTAGGCGAGGTCTATGGCGCTCCAGGAGCTCGTCAGAGCTACTAGCTCGAGCGGAGGAGCTCGGTGGCGAGCCCTATGACGGAAATGGCGGACGGCGGAGCTCGGCTTGCGGGCGAGCTAGCTACGGCGCGGGGAAGAGTACGGGGAGAGAGGGAGAGGAAGGCGGAGCTCACTGGGCGCCTGTAGGGGAGGGCAGCGGGCTCGAGGAGGGCGCGAGGTAGCCGGAATTGACGGAGAAGCGGCAGCTGTCGAAGGAAGAAGAAGACGAGGATCCGGGGCAGAAACGCCTCCCAGCTCGCGCTGCTGGCCGTAGTAGACGCAGGAGATGCCGACGATGCTCCTCGACGTCTTCGCTTGGCTCGGGGAGGTCGTCGCCCATGGTCACGGCGAGGCGGTAGCAGCGGCCGCGTCGGGTGGGCGCAGGGGAGAAAGGGATCTGGGGAGAGGGAGAGTGGAGGACGGAGTGGGGAGCGAGGGGGCAAGTGGGGGAGGGGACCAAGGCGCCGCAGGGGGGCGGCATCCTTATCGCCTCCGCGGTGACGTCGACGAGCTGGTCCTGCAGGGACTGCTCGGTCGTAGGCGCCCGGTCGCGTGAGCAGTGGCGAAGAAAGGCGACCGAGGGAGTGCAGGGTTGGGCCGGCCTGGCTGGATGGCCAGCTGGGCTGAGGCCTAGCGCGAGGGGGGGGGTCTCTTTTATTTTCCTTTTAAAAGCCTTTGTATTTTCTGTTTCTGTTTTATTTTACAGCAACAGTTTTGCAATAATTCAAGCCACAAAATGACCTTGCATAAAAGTGGAGCTTGGCCACAAAAATACTATGAAATATTCTGCAGTGCCACAAAAAGTTTGTGCAATTTTGGAGTTCATTTGAATTTTTCATAAAGAGGATAGCATTTAAAAAAAATGCTTAAATGATGTGGTTATAATTGCCAAAGCTCATCTTTGCACAAGAGGGATGTTGTGTTCCTTAACAAATAAATGTTATGGAATATTTGTCAAATGACGGACATTTTTCTAGCAAGTTTCGAGCAAACTCATTTTGCATTGTGACTTTGAATTGTTTCCAGAGAGGAATTTGAAATGAGTTATTATCCCAACATGATTATCATTTAAATTCACAGTAGCTTAGCATCATCATGGTGGTTTAGTGTAGCATGATCCTCGGGGTGTTACAATCGTGAGAGGTGTTAGTTTTTGGTTCTCCATCCTTGCACACAAGGACAGAGTGCATAACACTCAATGGGTTCTCACACACTTCTCTCATCTCACTTTTGGTGGCAAATAAGACTAAGTTTTTCTTGTCGCTCATCACGGAGGCACTCGGTTTTGGCTTGTGGCTCTCACTCTCTTTTGGGTGGATCACTTTCTCACTCTTCTCGCCACGATGGGTGGCTTGCTTGTTGGCTATCACTTGACTAGGAGACATAGGTCGTAGCATGTAACGCCCGGATAATCTTGCTACAGTAATCCCATGCTAATCATGGCACGTCATCCCGATTACTGTTGCTATCCTCGCAATAATTCGAAACCGTTCAAATTCAAAATTCAAATTGATGAAAACAATAAAAGTTTTAAAAATTTAAAATAAAATTGTTCGGTGGTTGGCGAATATTACAAAGGTAATTATGGTGCAACAGGCATAATTTTATAAAATGGCTAAATGGATTAAATGATTTAAACAGAAAAGAAATAAAAGAAGAAAATACAAAAGGAAAGAAAAACAGAAAACCAAA
>NC_041387.1:334569037-334576991 GCF_002162155.2 Triticum dicoccoides | reverse complement strand
GTCCGGGGCCTTCCCTGCTCCCCGCCCCCTGCCGCTGTCGGGCGAGGCCGCTGACGCAGCTGGGCCTCGCGCCCTCGCTGCGGTGCCCTCGGGCACGGGTGCCCAGTGCCCAGTCGGGCTCGCACCCGCACCCGCACCGCCCTGTGCCCGCTAAGGCCCCCGGGCCACTGACTAGGGGGCCCCGCCCCAGAACATTAAAATAAATAAATAAATAAATAAAAATAAAATAAATAAATAAATAAATAAATAATAAAATAAATAAAAGCAATAAATATAATTAATAAAATTAAAGTGATTTAATAAAATTATTAATTAATTAATTAATTAATTAAGTTAATTAATCCGGTTTAATTAAATTAATTAACTAGTTAAGATTAATTAAACTGTAATTAGATTAACCTAAACCCTAATTAACCTAAATAGAGAATGACAGGTGGGTCCCACTGGACCCACATGTCAGGGTTGACTCAGTCAACCCCTGTTGACTGCTGACGTCAGCATGGCATCATGCTGACGTCATAAATACATTTTTTTCGAATTAATTAAATAAATAATTAAATTCCAAAATTGTTAAAATCTTTTAAAAATCATATCTTTTAATCCGTAAACTCGGATTAAAATATTTTCAACATGAAAGTTGCTCAGAACGACGAGACGATTCCGGATACGCAGTCCGTTCGTCCGCCACACACCCCTAACCTATCGAACCCGCAACTTTCCCCCTCCGGTTCATCAGTCCGAAAACGCGAAACACCGGGAATACTTTCCCGGATGTTTCCCCCCTTCGTCGGTATCACCTACTACCGCGATTGGGCACACCTAGCATCGTTACTTGTCATGTCATGCATCGTTATGCATTTGTTTGCATTGTATTCATTGTTTCTTCCCCCTCTTCTCTCCGGTAGACTACGAGACCGACGCTGCTGCTGCCCAGTTCGACTACGGAGTTGACGACCCCTCTCTCTTGCCAGAGCAACCAGGCAAGCCCCCCCTTGATAACCAGATATCGCCTATTCTACTCTACATTGCTTGCATTAGAGTAGTGTAGCATGTTACTGCTTTCCGTTGATCCTATTCTGATGCATAGCCTGACATTGTTGCTACACCTGTTGATACCTTACCTGCAATCCTAAATGCTTAGTATAGGATGCTAGTTTATCATCATTGGCCCTACATTCTTGTCAGTCTGCCTTGCTATTACTATCGGGCCGTGATCACCTGGGAGGTGATCACGGGTATATACTATACGTACATACATACTATACAGATGGTGACTAAAGTCGGGTCAGCTCGAAGAGTACCCGCGAGTGATTCACGGATTGGGGGCTGAAAGGACCTTTGTCCCGACGGCCCTCTGTGTGGATCTTTGTGGCGGAGCGACAGGGCAGGTTGAGACCGCCTAGGAGAGAGGTGGGCCTGGCCCTGTTCGGCGTTCGCGGATACTTAACACGCTTAACGAGATCTTGGTATTTGATTTGAGTCGGCTACGAGCCTATACGCACTAACCATCTACGTGGGAGTAGTTATGGGTATCCCGACGTCGTGGTATCAGCCGAAGCACTTCAGACGTCAGCGACGGAGCGGCGCGCGCCGGATTGGACTGGAACGCCTGCTAGGCTAGGTCTGCTTCCGGCCGCCCACGCAACGTGCAGGTGTGCTCAGGGCGATGGGCCCAGACCCCTGCACGCTTAGGTTTAGACCGGCGTGCTGGCCTCTCTGTTTTGCCTAGGTGGGGCTGCGACGTGTTGATCTTCCGAGGCCGGGCATGACCCAGGAAAGTGTGTCCGGCCAAATGGGATCGAGCGTGTTGGGTTATGTGGTGCACCCCTGCAGGGAAGTTAATCTATTCGAATAGCCGTGATCTTCGGTAACAGGACGACTTGGAGTTGTACCTTGACCTTATGACAACTAGAACCGGATACTTAATAAAACACACCCTTCCAAGTGCCAGATACAACCGGTGGTCGCTCTACCTCAGGGATATGAGGAGGGGATCGCCGGGTAGGATTATGCTATGAGATGCTACATGGAGATGCTACTTGGAGGACTTCAATCTACTCTCTTATACCTGTTGCAAGACGAAGGTGACCCGAAGCGTAGTCTTCGATAAGACTAGCTATCCCCCTCTTATTCTGGCATTCTGCAGTTCAGTCCACTGATATGGCCCTTTACACATATACCCATGCATATGTAGTGTAGTTCCTTGCTTGCGAGTACTTTGGATGAGTACTCACGGTTGCTTTCTCCCCCTTTTCTCCCCTTTTCCTTTCTTTCTGGTTGTCGCAACCAGATGCTGGAGTCCAAGAGCCAGACGCCACCGTCGACGAGGACCCCTACTACACCGGAGGTGCCTACTACTACGTGCTGCCCGCTGACGACGACCTGGAGTAGTTTAGGAGGATCCCAGGCAGGAGGCCTGCGCCTCTTTCGATCTGTATCCCAGTTTGTGCTAGCCTTCTTAAGGCAACTTGTTTAACTTATGTCTGTACTCAGATATTGTTGCTTCCGCTGACTCGTCTATGATCGAGCACTTGTATTCGAGCCCTCGAGGCCCCTGGCTTGTATTATTATGCTTGTATGACTTATTTTATTTGTAGAGTTGTGTTGTGATATCTTCCCGTGAGTCCCTGATCTTGATCGTACACATTTGCGTGCATGATTAGTGTACGATTGAATCGGGGGCGTCACAAGTTGGTATCAGAGCCGACTGCCTGTAGGAATCCCCCTTCCGCACTCCTTGGCCGAAGTCGAGTCTAGACATTACAAAAACTTTTACTAACTTGGCTGTGTGCCTTACGGGCCCACGTCGCCATCGGGTGGTACTAGGATCTTTTACTCCTCGACCTTTGCTCTGGGACTCTGAACTCTTTTCTACTCGGGTTAAACGAATTTACTAACTCTAACATTAGGATCCCGTTACCACGTTCACCCCGAAGTTGGATAAGACATAGTTATTCTGTAGGATAGCATTTTGAATAGTGCCCGTGTTGTCATTTGACTCCATTAAAACATCTTTGTTTTCAGATGGAACCCACGAGGCAGGTCGTGCGCCACACTGCGGCCTTTGGTGCCTCAGGATCACCTGCAGTGCTAGCTGATATGATGACCTATCTGGGTTATCGCTGGCACCCTGAGTACACTGTCTACGAGGAGTACCAGGACTTTCACCAGGAGCAGTACCGTGCCATCGTCCACCTCTACTCTCGGGAGTATGAGTCCACTACCGTGCTGCACACCGCTCATGGTGTTGGAGTGACCATCGAGATGGCAGTCCACGATGCGGCTCATGCTGCTCTGACACGTCTTCGTGGAGAGTACCAGGCATTGGACACTTCCCCTTTCAGGCACATTCCTATCGCATCTGACGTTGGTGCGGAGGGATACTACACTGCCGCCTACTCCACCGTCACCCGAGAGCCTTTCCACCATCAGCGCCTGGTTCTGCATGCTGATGGGCTGGACCGAGCTAACAGAGCTCTTCGCCACGAGTTGTACACCACTCGTCAGCACCTTTACAGGGCTCTGACGCGGTTGCACCCCTTTGTCCGGTCTGGACAGCTGCCGCGTTCTGCGATCTACCCAGCCAGGACCGTGATGCCCCATGGTGTCGGATGGCCAGAGGTGGGAGGCTACTCTCCCGCACTTGGTCCTCTTCTGCCACCTGAGCGTCGGGTTCTACACCAGAGTATCCGCGGCCCCCAGGCCACTGACGTGGAGGACTATCCGTTGCCTCACTACCAGCTGTCAGGTTACAGCTACCTTCACAGTACCTCCTGGTACTGATGTAGTCTTGCTCATTAGTTTTAGATGCACTCGCGAGCCTGCGTGCCGCCTATGATGACTTAGTCTATGTACGGAACTCTGTGTACTGAACTCTATGTCCGACCCCTTTTGTAAGTTATGCCGACTATCTATGTGGTATCTGTCGTGCTCCTTTCATTATGCATGTTTCATCATGAATGACTCTTGTCTATGCAAATTCTCAATACTGAACTACCCCTGTTATATATTAGCAGGATGGTTAGACCAGCTGGTCGTGGTCGTGGTGGCAACTTCCCACCACCGCCTGAGTACATGGCTGGTATGATCCAACAGCTTGAGATGAATCGCCAGTTCATGGAAAACATGATGGCTCAGTTTCCTCGCCCCAATATGAACCAGCATCCAAACACAACAACTCTGCAGGATTTCATACGCCTCAACCCAAGTGTGTACCGCAGCTCAACCCAGCCGCTGGATGCTGATGACTGGCTCCGTGACATCACCTATGAGATGGAGTCTGCTGATGTAGCCCCTGCCAGCTATGTCACTTTTGCTTCCTTCTTCCTGAAGGGACCCGCAGCTCAGCCATAGGCGTACTCTGCCAGTTGGGACAATCATCTCCTGGCCAGACTTTCAGGCTGCCTTCCGTGCCCGCTTCATTCCTCAGGGAATCATGGACAGGAAGAAGCGTGAGTTTCGCAACCTCACCCAAGGCAACAAGACTGTTGAAGCTTATCAGCGGGAGTTTCTGGACTTATCCCGCTATGCTGAAGAAGACATTGCAACTGATGCTCGCAGACAGGAGAAGTTCCGTGAAGGCCTTCAAGCTGACATCAAGCTCACACTTCTAGTGCATGACTTTGCCGATTTCGCCACCTTGGTGAACAAGGCCATCAATGTCGAGACTGGTCTGCAAGAACACCAGAGCTCTCAAAGGCGCAACCGTGACACGGGCTCATCTTCGGGCCCGCCCTCGCAGAAGCGTAAGATATGGATCCCGAACAGCATGTACCGTCCAACTGCACCTGCCCCAAGGCAGTCTTATGCTGCACCTCGTCTGCCGGCTGCTCCAACCAGGCAGCCGAGGCTTCCAGCTCCACCACCCCAAGCTCCTGTTCCTACCCCCGAGAATGGGTTGTGTTTCAGGTGCGGACAACCAGGGCACAGTGCTAGGGAATGCAACCAGAAACAGAATCAACTGGCCCTTCCAGCAACTGGCCGTGGGAACAACCAGGCCCGCAACAACAATGCCAAGTCTTATGGCCGTGTTCATGCCAACCACATTTATCTGAATGAAGCTCAAGACCAGCCTGCTACTGTGATGGGTACACTCCTCGTAAATTCAGTACCAGCATCCGTTTTATTTGATACAGGTGCATCGCATTCATTCATGTCAGAAGATTTTGCATACAAGCACGATGTTAAATTTGAGCAGATGAACACTTCGGTAGTGGTAAAAACCCCCGCGGGACAATGTCAGACCTCCATGGTTGGCATTGACGTCCCTGTGGAAATCGAAGGGTTGGAGTTTCGTGCCTCGCCCATTATACTGAAATCGTCTAACATCGACCTCATTCTGGGAATGGATTGGTTAAAGGCGCATACCGCTTCTATCGTTTGCGCCACTAAGACCGTCCATCTGCTACACCCTTCTGATGAAATAATTAGCTATGATGCTCATCTGGTTCGGAATGCCGAGGCCAGGCTTTATGCCTTAAACGCATTGAACGTTGCACCACTCAAGGGCATTGAAAACATTCCCGTCGTGCGTGAATTCCTAGACGTCTTTCCTGAAGAACTCCCAGGGATTCCCCCTGCTAGAGCTGTCGAATTCGTCATCGACTTGAAACCAGGCACCACTCCTATAGCCAAGCGACCCTACAAGATGCCGCCGCATGAACTCCTTGAGCTTAAGGAGGAAATCGATAATTCTCTTCGAAGTGGTTTCATTCGCCCAAGTTGCTCTCCTTGGGGAGCACCTTCTCTCTTTGTCAAGAAGAAAGATGGGACAAACCGGTTGGTCCAAGACTACCGTCCTATAAACCAAGCTACCATTCAGAATAAGTATCCTCTTCCTCGGATCAATGATCTGTATGATCAATTGGCTGGATCATCAGTGTTCTCTAAACTCGACTTGAGGTTGGGTTACCATCAGATCCGTGTTCGTGAGGAAGATATCCCCAAGACCGCCTTTGTGACTCGTTATGGTTCATACGAGTACACCGTCATGTCTTTCGGCTTAACCAATGCTCCAGCCACCTTCTCTCGCCTGATGAACTATATATTCATGGATTACCTCGACAAGTTCGTCGTGGTTTATCTGGATGATATTCTGGTATTTTCCAAGAACGAAGAGGAACATGCTGAACATCTTCGCCTCGTGCTGGAAAAGCTACGAGAGCATCAACTTTATGCCAAGTTCTCCAAATGTGAATTCTGGCTTCCCGAAGTAACCTATCTCGGGCATGTCATCTCTAAGGATGGTATTGCCGTCAACCCTGAACGAGTTCAGGCTATTCTCGATTGGACTCCTCCGAAGAACGTTAAGCAAGTCAGAAGTTTTCTCGGTCTCGCCAGCTACTGCCGTCGATTCGTCGAGAACTTCTCCAAGATTGCCAGGCCTCTGACTAACCTATTGCATAAGGGCGTCAAGTTCCAGTGGACGGACAAATGTCAGGAAAGCTTCCAGGCACTCAAAGACAAGTTGACTTCTGCCCCAGTACTAGCTCCACCTGATACTAAGAAGGACTTCGTCATTTACTGCGACGCTTCCCGTCAAGGATTAGGCTGTGTCCTAATGCAAGAGCGCAAAGTGGTTGCTTATGCCTCTCGTCAATTGCGCCCTCACGAAGAGAACTACCCAGTTCACGACCTCGAACTTGCTGCTGTCATTCATGCACTAAAACAGTGGCGACATTACCTACTCGGTAATCGTTGCGAGATCTTCACTGACCACAAAAGTCTGAAGTATCTATTTACTCAGCCAGACCTGAACCTCCGTCAGCAGAGATGGATGGAGACTGTTGCAGACTTTGATTTGGGTATATCCTATACCCCAGGCAAGGCTAATGTAATGGCTGATGCCTTGAGCCGCAAGTCTTACTGCAACCACCTCCAGGTTCACAAAGTTCAGCCCTCACTTGTTGATGAATTCAGAAAGCTAAACCTCCATATTGTTCCTCCGGGTGCACTCGCTCCCCCTCCCCCGGAGTTCCGCAAGATGAATCTCCGTGTTGTTTCCCAGGGTTCCCTCTATACCCTGGCTGTTGAACCCGATCTCATGGGCACCATAAAGACAATGCAGGGATTTGACTCTGAAGTCTACAAGATTAAGCAAGACCTCAAAGAAGGAGGTTCCTCATCCTTCACTATTGCTGATGATGGCGCCTTGTACTTCAAAGGCCGCCTAGTGGTGCCGTGTAAGAAGGAAAACCTGAATATGACCCAGGAGGTTATGAAAGAAGCTCATGATACGCCTCTTTGTATCCATCCTGGTAGTACGAAGATGTATCAAGACATCCACCAGAGATTCTGGTGGTCTAACATGAAGCAAGACATTGCTCGTTATGTTGCTGAATGTGACGTTTGCCGTCGTATCAAAGCAGAACATCAAAGGCCTGCTGGAACTCTGCAACCTATATCTATTCCGGAATGGAAATGGGACCATGTCGAGATGGACTTCGTTACTGGATTCCCCAAATCGCAGAAAGGCAATGATGCTATTCTTGTCGTCATTGACCGACTTTCTAAAGTTGCACATTTTCTGGCTGTCAAGGAAATGATCACTGCTAGTCAGCTGGCAAACCTCTACATGACCAGAATTGTCTCGCTTCACGGTATTCCATTGGTTATCAGTTCAGACCGTGGCAGTTTATTCACTTCAAGATTCTGGGCAAGTTTCCAAGAAGCTATGGGCACTCATCTGTCTTTCAGCACTGCTTTTCATCCTCAGTCACAAGGGCAAGTTGAACGTGTCAACCAAGTTCTCGAAGACATGCTTCGAGCTTGTGTTATTTCCTTCGGCAAGAAATGGGAGGAATCTCTTCCGTATGCTGAGTTCTCTTATAATAATAGCTATCAAGCTAGTCTGAAGATGGCCCCCTTCGAAGTGTTATATGGACGAAAGTGCCGAACCCCTCTGAACTGGTCAGAAACTGGGGAACGTCCACTCTTCGGTCCGGATATTATCCAA